>NC_060960.1:11210118-11417618 GCF_910589235.1 Vespa crabro | reverse complement strand
TGTGTGTCTATATATGTGTATACATGTATGTATATATATATATATATATATATATATATTTATGTAGAGAGAGAGGGAGGAAGAGGGTTTACGCTAATCCGCAGCTTGTAGCTCCTCCTATTAGATATATCCAAATTCTTCTAGCTTGATCGTTAAAAAAGTCCAGCGTTAGTATATTTTATCCGCGTATCCGGTGATTATTTTCGACACAGAAAAGATATGATCGCTTTCTTTCGTAGGAATTCCTCTTCCGACAATTCGAGCAAGCTTGCGAAGAGAGCGGTGCTTGCAAAATGTTATCGCAACAGGCGAGCAGCGTCGCCAAAACACGATGCATCCGGGAGTGCGTTTCTCCTTCTTGCTATAAAGAAATTTATTTGTTCGATCAGGTATTCTCGTCGTTAAATGAAACAATATTACTATTAGATATAGCATAATGCGAAATGAAATGGCGTATCTGTGAAAAACATATGAACAAAGTTACGTTTCTTACTCGTTTTAGCTGGAGGAAGGAGAGATCGACGTCAGGTTAAATTCTTTTAAGGGATGTTTTATGCAACGTAACGGACGTCCGCGCAAATAAATAAGACATGCCTTTCGATCCGTCAAAAGGTCGATGTATTATCTATTGCTAACCGCTATCCTGGGAAAGTCAACGTTCTTTCTGCTTACGTCGACGACGAACAAGCGGATTTTGAAAAAGAAGAACTAGCTAAACAATAAAGAGACATTCTATTCACATCTTTCGCGACGACATTTAGATTTGACATTAGATAATCTTTTTCTACTTTTTGTATGCACAAACTACTGTAATACCAATAGAATATTGCACAGCATATTAATAATAATTTCCAAACCTCACCTTCCTCGTTTCCAAAGATACGAACGTTCGTCATCTTGTAACCTTTGAAGAATGATAACTAAAGAAAGATATTTGTATAAAAATCGTAACGACGGAGAATACTATTTGAAGAAATAGACGCGATGTAGAAGCGATATAATCGTACTCACCGCATGATACAATCGTGTACACGCCTCGTCTTCGTCCTTGGATTTGAGAAAATTCATATATTCCGATAATTGTTCCATAGTTTCGTCAAAAGGTGATTTGAACAAAGATCTTGAGTTAGATGGTACTTCTTCGTCGCTGTATATCTTTCGATAGCGAAGCCACGTGGTGACAAAATGAAGAAAATGAGAAGACAAGTAACGTGTTTTTGCTATACCAATGACGAGGTCGTAGTTACTAATGGCAGTGCATAGATGATACATCAGTTTCTCTACTTTGACGTGACAAAACTTGAGAACGTCGGTTAAGCATTGATAAACAATTTCTCTTTCCGCTGGAATACTCTATCGCGAAAATGATCAAACGATAAAATCGACTAATCGATCCGTTATGACCTTACCTTTACATTGCCCTTACGCCCCAGCTCACCTTCGAGTGAATAATATGAAGCATCTCGTAAATATCTAGAATCGTTGTGATTTCATCTTTATCCGCTGCATTAAAGGGAACGCTTTTCAATGTTACAGCCATTCCTGCATTGTTTTGACTCAACAGCTCGTGTAAAAATTCCAAGCCATTCGGACAAACCAGTCGTGACTTTTCCATAATCCACAAAAGGGCATATAAATCACGTATTTCAATCGTTACGGGTTTAACGCACTATAAATAAAATATTCTTCAAGTATATTCCACGATATCCTTTTTATATTATAACAATCATTTATCAATTATCATATTTCCGTTTTCTCTTACCTCGATCGAAGATTGTGATTGAAAATGAATAATGAAAGCGAGAAATTTCAATGATATTGCAGATAATGTCGGTTCGTTTTCGGAAAACGCATAATCGCGTAATTTCTCCAATAATCTCGTTTCATTTATGTACTTAGAAAGAACTGTATAAAGTGTAAAATTTTTCCTTTTAATTGTATTTTTCATTTATGTATTATATATTCTAGTACCGTTTTCTATCTTAGCCTGGTCGTTTCGGTGCCACTTACTTTTTAAGTAATTGCGTGCCGTAGAAGCGACAAGTACGATGTACGCCTGCTTTATAAGTAATTTCTGAAAATTAACATCTACGTCTTCGGTTAAAATCATTTTTATGAGAGCGTCTGCGCACACCTTCATTGTATGCGTTGATAAATTAGTAGGTTCCGACATACTGGATAATTCAAGCACCGCTTTAATATGTTCAACTACAAATAATGTCATAATGTGTATGTGTGTGTGCGTGCGTGCATACACACATACATACGCACATGCATATATATATATATACGTATCAATATGGACGATAACAAAGATAAAGAAACGTCTATTGTAGTACAACATAGAGAAAGTATAAGCATAGAAATTAAATACTTCGATTTGGACTGCCGGATAGGAGAACATTTGGGAGCATGTTCCAAACTATGTCGGCAATCTCGTCGCAATTACCAATCAGCATCAATTGACGTATTCCTTTTACAGCTAAACGAACCACGCTTCCGTCGAGGCTTCCATTTTGTACTATAATCTGCGTTTAAAAGATTATCGTAAGCGAGATAATTATGTAAATTTAAGGACACGCAACACTTCAAGAGTCATAAGGTAATAAGAGGGATAGTAAGGGACGTTGCGTGTACCAGTAAACAATGTCTAACGACGCTGTGACAATCGAGCTTCAAGAGAGGTGCGATGTCACCATCGGATTCTATCAGCCACATATCCATTACTCTGTATCGTAAGTCGTTCGTTATCTCGGGACATTTGAGAGAAAAATGTAAGAGCTCGATGTGATGAGTGTAACACTGACTTAATTCCGAGTATTGTAAAGCCATTGTTAATTTTTTCACCGCTTTTCCGTACTCGCAGTTTTTGCCCGGTGATGGATGAGACAAAAATGACACCTAAGTAATAAACATTTTACAACGATAAAAAGACCAAAACTCATGTAGAATAGACAATTTCTATCTTGTCGATAAAAACGAATAGACTCACAGCGAATAAAAACCATAATGGCTTTAGAATTGGTACGATTATCGATCGAACGTCTTCTAATTTTAACAATCTTTTTATCAGAGATTCGAACGAAATCATGTCGAGTCTGAAACAAAACGATAATCAGTCCTTCAAAAACGACTATTTACGTATATACATTAATTAAGAAATGAGAGAGGGAGAGAGAATAAGGCAAGAAAAACTCACTCCCTGGTCGCATGATAATGATAGTAAAGGGAAATCATTAAAGCCGTATTACGATCATCGGAAATCTCAATTATGTCGGTCCACTGTTCGAGATCATTCGGTAGAGAGAGAAATCCATCAAACATCCTACTTGAAAATACATTAACGCCTTCGGGCAACTTGTCGATCGATAAAGAGTATTTCGCTAAAGTGATCAATGTCCGCGTCAGTAAGATGCAAATACTTCGTCGTTGGTGTAATCTGAAGGATTTTTGTATCCAATTACAGAAGAAAGAAAAAAAAAAGAAAAATGAAATATTTACGTATAGCCGAACGGCTTTTATCAATTTTATTGTACTTACGAAAGTTGAGCGCTAAGACGTAAGAAATATTTAAAATAACCGTTTCCTGCTAAATGATTAGCTATATCCTCTTGTTTAAAATCTCTCATATTGTACATGTTATTGAGACAAGAAACAAAACTGTCGTAACACTTGATGGTATTCTCTTGATCCAAGCGTACGTTCTATTCGAGAGCAAATACATAATTGCACGTTATATATAGTTGTAGCCTTTTAATAGAGCTGATATGCGTTTAATATTTTATATTTTAAGCTTTACTTTAAGACGCGGTATGATGGTATACATAACGATCGCATAAATAGTCTTTCCGAGAGATATTTTGTCCCGCGTCGGAGTCATATTGCCAACCTCGTCAACGTCCGTCAGATAATCCTTGTCGCAAAATCTACGAGACATATTCCGTCCTAAATATCTATCTTCTTATCGTCATTTACGAAAGGAAAAGCCGCCGAGTAAAATTTGAACTTTTACCTCACGCTGGAGGCGCAAAGGCAGCATAAACCGACAATGGCATTCGTCGATGCGTACTCGTGTTCTTCGTAATCGTGTTCCAAGATATCTTTCATAGATTTTATCGACTCGTTGCAAACATCGAGAATCAATCTCTCATCTTCGTTTTCGCACTCGTCCAACGTTACGTATTCGAGTAGGACATTTAAAATGTCGACAATCGTGAACCTTAATACATAGGATAAGCATTTTTGGCTCAAGTCCTTGATAAAGGAAAATATTTGATTGATGGCGCATACGTTATCGACTTCGATACCTAATTTTTTGCCGCTGAAAATGTAGAAAATATTTTCGACATTTTAAAATTCTATACGTTAATAAAGATATACGTTAATAACATATCCATATTATTACTTGAACAATATATTGCGAATAGCACGAAGGAGCCTTTCCAAAGAAGGACATGTTTCTACGTCCGTCGACATTCCAATGTAATGCGCAAGACGAAGCAAAGAGCTCACGGCTTCCGCGGCGACCTGACTTTCGTAAAACTTTCGATGTTCGCTCGCTAAAGCCAAACACTCGAGAGCGGAACTGCAATGACACGAAACAACTAACGATCATATATCAATCATATCGATAAGCCAATAATATACGAATAGAAAGTATTTTACGTTATAAGCGGTTCCCGAAAAGTCTTTAAAACGTCACACAGACTCGAAATTATGTCGAATTTGATGAGCTTCGTAAAAACGCTACTTCGAACGGCGTGATGTACTTGAGATTTTAAAAGGATCGTCAGTTGTTCGAGCGCAGACATTTGCGATTTTTCCTTCGGCGACATCAAGTTACCTTTTATTCGTGGCAACAAGTGATCCAGATTTTCTGACTTCAATTGAAATAATTCCTCCATTTCAGATCCGTGCGCTGTCACATTACATATACGCGTTATTAATTTAATGCACCTACATATGTACGTAGTACGTATTTTATTATCGATCGATCGATCTATTACGTTCGTTTAATAAATTAATTTAAAAATTATCCGAAATTATCGTTATTAGAAGAATATTATTTTTCAAGTATATATTTATAAACCTACACGAATGGAAGATACGGAGAGCGTTATTACGTATTATTACGTATAGATGGTGCTACTAAATCTTTGCCGACCAAGGACCGATCCCTTACTTACGGTGCCGCGAATAAGATACTTGCGAATCTTTCCAAGATAATCCTATAATAATTGCAAAATATCGCAATATTATTGCTATCGTTATATTTAAGAATAATGTTTGCCTCAATATTTCATATATTATAATTATATAATATTGTTTATGAATGAAACACAAATTTACGATTATCTACGTATTATTGAATGTTACAATAAATACCTTACAAAGAAGATGTATTTTACCTGTTACTTCATTTTTCCCTTTAATAAAAATATGGAATCCGCTTTATATCAATGGACGATTATGACAATCCAATTTAAAAAGATCCAATTTACCGAGGAAAAGTTCTACCACGTTCTACCACCCGTAATATTAATACGTTACTCGTACGCACAGCGAATCCGATTGGTTTCTACCAAAGATTTTAAATCACAACTTTTAGCGCGGTATTCGAATATGAAAAACATTTTTCAACCAAAATCTTTCGCTGTATATGTCTAATCTATGTAGTTTCAACTATTATCCAAACGAAGTAAAAATGATTCTCACCACTTTGTTCAATTAGATTACATTTGCGCATTGATCACGTATGTCGCATAGCCGTTACTCAATATGAGAAAAACATTAGTCTAAAATAAAAGCTGTAAAATCGATGAACGTACTGTTCACGTAGGACGATTTGCGATTGACGATTTCAACGAGAAAAGAAAAAATAAAAAAGAAAACAAAAAGGATTGATGAACTGATCGAAGAAATTTTCTTTATCGTACTATTTGACAGTGTCTCGTTAGAATCAATAATATTGGCAGCACTACGTTTTTCGCATATCTATAATATTGCATAAAATATGACCTATTACATCAAAATATAAATAAGATATAGCGTATACAAAGTGCATCGAATTTTCATTTTTTTTCTCTTCTTCTCCTAAAGGGTGCATTTGAGAATATATAAAATTAATATATGAAAATATCTCTCTACCATGATGTCGCTAATAAATATTACTTGTCGTGTACATTGGATGATAATAATAATAATAATTAAGTTAATAATGTATAATTAACGAAACTGGATGCAAGAATGGTGATGCGAATTTTAAATTGCCATAAATAAGGTACGTGATAACTAAAAAGAAAAATATTTAATTAGATCGTATGGATTTATATTTTGTAAAATTGATTCTAAAAAACAAATCTATATAAACTATACATTCTTAAGAGGATTATTAAAGTACAGATCTGCAGGGATTAAACAGGTTTAACCACTCGCTTATGTGTTACATATGTTCGAGCGATATTAGCACTATGTTTCAGTCTTTTGTATGGTTCAGAGATCATTTCTTCTTTCTAGTTATTCATAAACGATTCTAAACAATTTTGAATCAAATATAAATATAGTGTACATGTACCATTTTTGCAACCAGTCCTTCGAATAATGTTCGAACATTATCATTATCTATATATTATCATTTCCGTCTTGTTCACCTATTGTAAATAAAAGAGTTATATTAATTTCTTAAATCTGTAATTAAACTTTATATTCAATATTATTTAAAAGCATTAAGCAAATCATTTTTCAAAAATAATTTCCAAGCCATAAATACGATATACATATATGTCAAAATAACTCATTGCTTTTACTATCCTCGCAACTTAACCATAATTACGGATAAAATGACACTGTAAAGCAAACTGTAACAAACAGAAAATATTTATAAGTCTCGATCCTAAATATAAAAATGTAATATATATAGCACTGACCTATTGAATATATAATTTTTATTGAGAGAGAGAGAGAGAGAGAGAGAGAGAGAGAGAGAGAGAGAGAGAGAGAGAGAGAGAATTCCTCGTATAAAAAGAAGAAATAATTATTTTATTCCTATAAGTTATACTTAATAATTTCCCTCGTGTTATAATTTACGTTCGTAGCATGATGTGATAGGGAACTATTAAATATATTTAAATATATTATTCATTCGTTAAGATCGAACATTTTCATTGATATATAATATATGCAAGATTGCCTTGCATTAGATGCAATATGAAAGAAGAAAAAATATAATTTTATTTGGTAGTTTTTCTCTTACTTCAGTTAGAAAAAGTCTTATTAAACGAATCATGTTAAATTAAAATATCAAATAATATAACAAATAAACAGATCGTCATTCTCATATAATTTCTTTAAAATACTTTCATCTGCGCTTAAATAAATAAGCGCATAAAGATATGATTCGTATGTATATAAAAATCTATGTTAAATAGACAACGAATAAATGTAAATTTTATGTTTATGTAAATATTTAAAAATTATACTTCTTAAGTACTTGTACTATTACGTTATCACCATTTATTATTACACTTTTAATCTGTACGAATTCTCGCATTGCATTTTGTAATAAATAAAAAAATATAACTAAACAATTTTTTACGAAATTTGCAAATTAATCTTACAATGTACTGACTAATATCCCATAGATCGAGTATGTTCCAATGGAACTATTCTGGAAAGGTTCTCCCAAAATTGTTGTGAAGTAACTACTAATAGCTTCTTGGAGGAATGTTATCGTTAATATGTATTTTTCATTGCTACTTGTATATATGATATTTTGGAAAACAGCATCATTACATTTTCTGCTTGTGCATACACAGTACATTTGCGTTTACACGTTTTATATATATATATATATATATATATATATATATATATATATATATACACATATATATATATATGTAATGTACGTATATGTATACATAAACATGTATACATACACACATATGCATACATTGAAGATTATTCAATATATATGTATATATTGAAAGAGAGATATTGTGTATGCGCGGATACACAAGCATGCATTCGATACAATGTGTCATATTTACCTTATATTTACATGTATTAAATATTTGTGTCACAATCACATATCCAAATAACTTATACAGTATATAAATAGGCATCTAACTTCTTTTTTGCATTCGGAGGAGAAGTAAAGGGAGAAAACCAAGCAATAGAAAATCTACCAAAAACGGCCTGTATGGATTTCCATCTGCTATTACGAACCCATCGTGCTTCCTCCTTTTTAAGTTGTTCTATACCCTATGACAAAATTAAAATATTGTTATTGACTTAAGATAGTAAAGCCTTTGATGGTATACATATGCACTTACAGTTTCATCATTCCAAATAGCCTGCAGTTGCGATCCCAACATTACAGCTGTAAAAATGGCAAATAAAAGTGCTTCGAATGCTAGAAATAGTAAAAGGACAACGGTCGCAGGTGGACTAAACGTCGAACATTCTCTCCATTCTTGCCTCACGCACGTTGTAAATTGTTGTATGCACAAAAGAAGAGACTGTAGGGATATACCTGCTATGTAAAACTGAAAATTCATGTTCGATTTTATTCGCCTTATCGCAAAAAATGTATACTTCATTTGATAAAGAAACATGACTTACAGTGAACAATACAAAGTATTTTTGATTATTTTCGCCGACACAGTTGTTAACCCATGGACAATGATGATCCATTTTCCTAATACATCTAAAATATCGTTTTATCGATCATCTCTAACAGCCATTATTAATCTAAAATCAAGCTAATCTTAAAACGAAATAAGTACCCAAACTAATTTACCTTTGACAAACCGAACAATGATGAGCTCTATCCGGCTTTATAGAACAACATTTTGGACATTTAAAGATAACTTGACCTTCCCGGAATCCCATTTGTTGTATCATTTTTTTTGTCGCATTACCCTTTGGTACAGCACCCTAAATAATACTTAATTATTATCAAGTTATACCATAATATATTCCAACTGGCAATTTAATTTTTGATAAGATCGTACAAGATATGTTTCTCCTTTACTTACTGGATCTGTAAACATTGTCCTTAAATGAGAAGCAAATGCCAAAAATGCTAAGGATTGAAACACTGCCATGTTTAGGCCTGAATATAAAGTATTTATAGAAGGAATAAGGATAACAGCCATAACTACAAATTCCGCATAAATTATTAGCAGCCATGTCAGGACCGCACATATAATTCCACAAATATCCTATGATACGAAGATGTAAATCATACGATATAGTAATATTGTTAATAAAAATTTTTTACACTTTTTCCGAGACAATACCTTGATGCACCAAAACTTTCCACCGCAACACTTATTATGTATACCTTTCTCCCTATGGAAGGCTACGTAATCATAAACCATAATTGAAAAGTCCATTAAAGCGGCAAACTTTGTTCCACTTGTAAAAAAGTACCGATATAATACTTTAATATAGAAGAAAAAGCCATAACTGTGAATAAAGGATAAACATTGCTATATGTTATCGTAACAAACATATGTTTAATAAAGTTAAAGTAATAAGAAAAAGTTATAAAAATATGAAGCAAATCAATTAACGATTAACTAGAATCTAACCTAAAAAATGAATGACATCATTGCTTGACAAATTTTTTCAAGATCCGAAAGGAAATGGATTCTTTGATTTTTTCCCTCATCCTTTTTCTACCCGTTTACGTTATGTAACAATGAATTTATAATAACGATCACTATCGTTTTCCCTTCACCGTTATAAACGCCATCAACCACTTAAAAGTAAAATACATGGAATATGACGAGACGAAGGGTCAAACACACGATTATACTCCATTTTATTTCTAAATCAAGAGCCACCTAGCGTTCAGAAAGGGATTACTTTTTACGACGACCGATCGAAGCGCCATCAAATACGCACGCAAAACGCGCTATTTTCAAATTAGATCGAATGAAGCACCATTTTATAATTCAATCCAAGTCAACTATAGAAGCTTTAAAGTTTGCTTTCACTATCTATATCGTATCTCGTTAGAATATTTTTAGAATTGGAATTTATTGCATTATATAATTTGACCACGAACGGACCATTTAATGAATGCAAGCATTCGATGCTTCAGTACAACATATATGTACATATATTTATTTATGTATATATATATATATATGTGTGCGTGTGTGTGTGTGTGTGTGTGTATACGTAGATGATTGATATCAACGTCAGGTCAATACGATGGATATAGAAAGAGAAAGATCTGCCGGTAAAATTGACCTATCTGTAACTAAATTCATGCAATTTCTTACCGAAAGGCAGTTAAATAAGTTTCTTGTTCCGAATCACGCATGTTTCCAAGAAGGAATGCTTGGAAAGGCAAGGATCAAGCAACGGTGGAATCGAGAGGATGCATGACGTAAGAAGATACACGCATTACCTTTCGAGCGAATATTTATACATGAAAGTGCACAAATGCACGCAATGAATTTAAGTTTTCGATTTTAATTTTGAACATTCTATACGATTATTAGAATTCAGACAAGTTGAAATAAAACTAATATAATTATTTCTTCTGTTTGTTTCTTTTTTTTTTCTAAAACGAACTTTGAATTTTCATCGTAGCTTAAAAGTATTTTTATCGAGAAACTAAAAAAAGCTAACCATTAATATTAGCAATCCTTTTAAGGCTAAATGAAAATATAGTACGAACGGCCAATGTCCATCGATGGAACGTAAGAGTCAATCGATTCGTGCTGAGTCAACTAAGTGCGTGAGTAAACGAAGGAGAGAGAGAGAGAGAGAGAGAGAGAGAGAGAGAGAGAGAGAGCGAGGGGGAGGGGGAGAAAGAGAAAGAGAATCGATGGTTACGCAAGACGAAAGTAATTCTATGGAGAAGAGCGAGGAAGGACGCTAAAGATGAGGTGGAGATGGAGGAGGAGAAGGGCATATGTGCAGAGAACTGAGGCAATGTCATCGAACTTACATAATATGTATGTACGTGTATCGTCTTACTTCAATTTACATTTACCTATGGTCCGATGCAACGTACATCTGGGTCATATAGTTTTGCTCTCGCCGAAAAGATGCCCAACAACCATTCTATGTCCAGTCCGAGCACTGCCAAGACAAGACAAAACAGATGACTTCTCATTTTTCTGTTCGCGGAACCTATACATGTATCGAAAGAAACTATATCTATTTTTCTTTGGCTTTGTCAAATCTTACTTTTTTGTCTTTATCAACGAATCGTAACAATTGATAAAGATGAAAATCTCTTTTGAGAGATGTTTTTAAGGAAGCTACGAAAGTGTTTTTCCAAGAGGATGACTTAAGGCGCGGCGGCACTCGGACATTCTTTTCGCGAGGGATGGTACGAGCGATGGCCAGGTGAGAGGTAGAAAGCGAGGAAGAAAGGTAAGAGGTACGAAGAAGACTCGGGAAGGAACGATCATTGAGAGACAGTGCATCGGGTGCTTCACGGTGGACGGACGATGTCGGTCCTACAAGACTTTTGAGACGCATGTAACGTCGCGCAAAAATGCCGATCATTCAGCCTCTTCTGTGTAAGTAAATCATGTTATGATAGATCACGTTCGATAAGATTCGAATTTCCCGCTAAAGATTCAGTTAAGCGATTAGCTTACGCGCTTTTCGAGAAAATAAAGCCTTCCGTTCCGTTCCCACATATATACATTCGCTTTGTTATTTGGTAAATCTTTTAACGGTAAATCGAAAAAATCGATGGATTTTATAAAATTTATACATTTTATTTTATCGATGTTATGATCTAATATGAATACTATATAGCCTTATGCAACATCCTTTCACGCGCGGTATTTGTTTCCAGCGATCGAATCAATAACGAGCACGAAAATGATCTCTCCGTTATTTTCAAATAACTTTGATTTGATCGTAAAAATAATATCACTCCATGTGAAAACTCGTTATCACAGTATTTAGTATTTGAAGGAAAGGTAAAATAAAATGTTGGCAAGACGTTGTAGAAGGGTCAATAAATAAATAAATAATTATGTACGTAGCTTTATTGTCGCGTGACATTTATTTAACGATCGTGATATGTCAAAAATTCTATGTTGAAGTTATAGTCAAACGGATTATTTAATGGTAATGAAGCGTGCACCGTTCTTTCGGCACGTTACTTTCTTCTAAAGAAAGGATTAGAATTACCCCCGGAAAGAGATCGTCTAGACTTTGTTAGAGAAAATTTCCGCCTTGCGGTTGGGACATCGCAAATCGAGTTCTAGTACTTACTTGAAAGTTATTAACGCTATTAATTTGAGCCAGCGAAAGCGCTCTCTCATTAATTTTTTCTATTCGCGCCTCGATGTGAAACAATCAAAATTTTAGTTATTCTAGAGTAAGAAAAAAAAAAAAAAAAAAAAAAGAAGAAGGAATACGAAGAGAAAAGCTAACAGATCGTAGAAATATCGACGGACAGATAGTAGGCATATGTAAACTTATTGCTTTTTATTAAAAACAAAAAAAAAACGAAAAATACATGTATTTCGTTCATATATCCTTGCGCGAGCAGATCTCGTCACCATCGTCTTGTGCAACGTTCACGGTAATCTTGAGCATGAGGTCCCACGGAGAAGCTTCCTGTCGCGCAGGGCGATCGATGGCACCAGAGGAAGGTTCGACGATCATTTTTTAACGATTATAAAATTGATACAAAAGTTGAATACAACCGATTAATCGAACTTAAACCATTCGATAGAAAGTACTTCGATCCCGAGGAAGAGGGTAGCTTCGATAGCTATGGATCTGCCGGTGGGCAATATGATCGATATAAAGATAAACAAGGTAACGCGTCAATCGGTACAAAATAATGGTCTCTCGAGTGATATGGAAAAAAAAAAAAAAAAAGAAAAAAGAAATGAGAAGGAGGAGGAAAAATTGTTACTCGCATGCAAATTAAATACTTTCGCAAAGATATCCTTTTATAGCTATTCTTTTCCATTTACTTGAATTATTTTAGATCACAGTGACATCAGGATGAATGTACCAGGAGAACCTGGTACCGACTATCCAGCTTATACGACGTTACCGCAGACAGGTTTCTCGTGCGAAGGACGTTCACGCGGTAAGTCGCGGTATGTGCGCGTTAAGCCTTATCGAGTGCCTAGAAAAGCAGCATCGCGCTAATAATTATTCCTGTATCTCGCTTTGTCACCTTTAGCATCATCGATGTCAAGGATGATAAATGCATACGTACCTTCGTTTATAACGTAAGACGTACGCTTACGACGATTCTCTTAAAGTATTTTCTTTGCTTTCGCAATAGGTCATCGTGTTTCAAGCGTAATGCTATAAACTTAGTATTAATGACGTAGAACGTAACGAGAGAAAATTTCTCTAGGAAGAAAAAATATGATAGATAATGAAGTATAATGCATTATTTTGACGTATTTTTCTCCAACAGGTTATTACGCGGACGAAGTAGCTGGATGTCAAGTATTTCACGTTTGTCACGACATTTTAATCTCCTCGTTCTTGTGCCCTATCGGATCCATCTTCAGTCAGAAACTCCTCACCTGTGACTGGTGGAGCAAAGTAGACTGTTCGACAACCCGCAAATTCATTGAAATAAATCGCAATGGTCACTATCAGGAAGACGACGACGAACTGATACGCAAAGCTTACGGTATGATGGGCCTGCAAACTGGAACGGACGTTGCCGGTGACGAATTAGTGGATCCTGATAGAGGAGGTAGGATCATTGACTACATTACGATCGATTCCACGGGGAACGATTTGCCAGCTTATCGCAATGATCTTCAACGAACGAAAACACCTCAATTTCTCTCGATTTACGACGAACATTCGGAAAGATCAAGCCCGCCGACCTATCCTAATACATTTTATAGTAAAAATTATCATACTAGACCGTATCAGGATTCACATATAATACGTATCGAAAAAATTGGAGAAGAGAATTATCGAGAACCAGTGAGATACAATTATCAAGATATTCGCGAGAAATCAGGTAAAAGGATCGATGAGTTTCAGCCGTCGTATGCGCCGACCGTACCGACCGTCACTACTACCACGAGAAGATTGTATTCGCCTACGATACCGACGACCTACAGACCTTCTACCTTAGTTTATAACAGGTTCGATCAAGCCATCGAAAGTTCCGATCATCTTTACGCACACAGCCAGGAATCTAGAAACATCTTCACGCTATCCACTCCTTCTAATAAGAACTCGAAAGGAAAGTACAACGATGGTAATCCGCAAGGCGTAGTAAACGATAAAGAAGAGCGGGATCACGATCGCTTAAAGGATGACCCCGTGGATAGCTACGAACATGTTAAACCTATCGATTCACCGGAGGAACAGTTTCAAGTTCGTCCAACTTTCGTTGAAGAAGAATATAACGACGGCATTGAAATAAAAGAAAGTATTGACATTGGTCGAGCTTTGAATGCATCATACAAATTCAGGATTCACGTGCGAGATCCCAAAGACAATGTGAAGGATAAAAACGAAGATGATTCTTCGGCTTTACGCTTGAATGGAACCGAATCGCTTGGGAGTAGCGAAGAATTGGTCGATCAGTGGCATACTGAAACGACCGATACTCTTGATTATGCAAGTATTTTCGAAAAAGGTACTACTACTCCTATCATCGAATATTTATCGCGTTTCAAGTTGGAAGACAATAATACAGAAATAGAAGAATCATCGACTACTTTGTCATACGAGGAAAATTTAACGTCAACGGAAACAACAACAATACCATTAGATAAGAAATTGTATACTACGGAAAAGTCACGGATCTTTAACGATGACGATTCCGAGAGTGGAACGAATATCGATTCGGCCATTATACAACCTGACATCGTTTTAAAACCACCGATTTTTACCGAAGGAAACTTTCGGATAAACGTTCCAGATTATCTTTCTACTGAAATACCCATTTTTCATACGTCGCATCGTAGAACGTACGCATCGGAAGTACAAACTAGCACGGAAGTTCCAATAGATGACGGCTTGCTTAAAAGAACGAACGTATCGGTACCTTGGTTCCACCGTACTACTGATCCTCCGGCAAGAGACATAGAGCCACCGTTTGTCGTTTCTAAGGATAATATCGGCGAGATCGTCACGCAGAGTTCTATTTTCGATATGATTGTTCAAGACTTACCAACGCAAGATACGAATATTTATTCTCGAGGTGAAAAAGTAGACGGGAAAGTGGACGATAAAATTCGGAGAAATTCGAGGGAGCAGGAAAAAGTGAAATTTTTTAACGAATCGATAGAAATTTTCGAAAGAGACGCTCGACCAACAATCGTCGACTCCTCGACAAGTCTAAGATATATAGAAGATGCGATCGAACGGAACAATTCCCCATATCAAGTATCCGTGACTCTGAATAAAAAAAGAAACGAATCGATGCCAATAAAAGATGATTTGGTTATTAGCTTAATCGAACAACACGAGAGAAATAATTCTAGTTCTGATAGATTAGGAGGTCAAGTCGAAATCGTCAAATCTATCGAAGGGATTACTGAGACTGGCAATAATGATTTTTCGCGTACTAACAATAACAATAAAATACTTTCCTCGAACGATACAATTAATTTATCGAGCAATCAAAAGAAGGTAGAAAGCAGCGTTGATTCGAGTAACGTAAACGCTTTGAGTCTTCTACAGTTAATGGCAGAATTACTTAAAATCGATCATATCCCTCGACCTTTCTCCTTGAATAAACTTCAAGGTGTAAAATCGAATCTGGGATCTAATTTGGATAAAAAAGAATTGTCCGTCACGACGATTAAATCCGTTCACGATAGTTTGCAAAGAGAGAGAATCCTCGAGAGTTTACCTTTCAATAGCGATAAGGAAAATTTTATGCCACGACCGCGAGATATTTTTGATGGAACGATTAATCCACAAAGTCCTTCGAAAGATCAAACTTTAGACAAATTGAGCAACAAGTATGATCGATCTTTAAACGATACAGAGAATCGGTTGCCAATTTATCAACTACCTCAAATACAGAGGTCTTTAGATTTCGAGGTACCTAAGGAATTTTTTAACTCTTCGACGATTTTGCCACCTTCTACGACGTCGTTTCCAAGAACAACCAATGTTGTCGAATCTGCCAAAACTGTCGTGGAAACCGAATTTGTTCCTTCAATAGGATTTTCTTTCGATACGAACGAAGGTCGAAAAAAATACATCGATGCTATTCTTGGCGGTTTATTGAACGAATCGATTCACGAAAACACCACGAACAAATCGTTTAGCGTGGAGTCGATCGAAGGATCGTCTGACAATTAGTCAAGTCGATTTTTAACTAACGCAAATTTAACTAACCATTATACGCGTTATTTTGAAAAACTCTGTTTCTCTCTCTCTCTCTCTCTCTCTCTCTCTCTCTCTCTCTCTCTCTCTCTCTCTCTCTCTCTCTCTCTCTCTCTCTCTTTTGAATGTGATACTCAATGGTATCCCTTGTATTTTATTCTTCTTCTTGTTTTTCTTACGTTTTTTTTATTTTTTTATTTTTTTATTTTTTCACTTTTTTAACATCAGTCCTTCTACGTACATAGAAATGTACGTATTTTGAACACGTGAACGTTTATAAATGTAATTTCAAGATATTCGACGATAGTTCCATATTTGTAAATAATTCCATATCAGTACAATTTTAATCTGTGCAGATACGATGTAATAATATGTAATTACAAGAAAACATTTTCAATATATGCGAAGAAAAAGTTTTCTTCGGTATACAATTTTATTGATATTCTCTATTTATAAAATTGTCCCTTTTCCACGAAAGCGACTAATCACGTTTAAGTTTGATCGATTAATCGCGCGAGGGAAAACATGGTAACCGATAAGCCAAAAAGAATCTAGCGAATTCGTTTCTTTAAGATTATTTCTGCGTTTTAAAGATCCGTGTTTATACGTTTATACGCTGCACATGTACATATTAGACATAGAGATTAAATTATCCTATGTCCAAATACATATCGTCGATACGTACAATAGAAAACTCGGTCGCCATATAAATTTTATATCAACTGAAATTTGTCACAATTACGATTGAGTTCGACTTAAAAATAGGAGAAAAGAAACGGCTGCGTACATTACGGTAAGTTTGTTGGGATCATGACGATTTTTAGAAGGAAAATTAAGAATTCGGAATATTTTCTTTCGCTATTTTTCACGATCCGATATATATTTGATAGGATATAGAAATATGTCAACGATCATTAATGAATCTTTGCAAAATAATTTCGAAGAAGAAGAAGACGAAGAAAAGCTTTATGATGCGCGAACTGAATTTTTAGAATTGGATAATCGGTAATACACATTTTTTGTAAACGTTATATTGATAATCCACAAATAATTATATTTACCCATCAAATTTGTATTTACCGAATCATTTTGCAGTATTATTTGGATTAGAGAACGGGTGTTGCAGTTCTTAGGGCTATCTGATCATCAATACCTCTTTGATAAACTCATACAGGTAATATATTGTTATACGTAACAATAATTTATTAATTAGAATCGTTATAAGATGACATTCGTTTTTCATTCGTTTATCAGGCAAACAATAGATATTTTGAGGAAAAATTGATAAAGTTTTTAAGTCATGATTTATATTCGATTACAACTCTTGAAAAGAAGATAATTTTCTTTTACAAAACATATTCAATAGAAACGATTCAAGAGGAAATAGTAGTTTGGGAAAGTGAGTAATATAGTTATTCTGTTTCTTAGCAAATAAAGATCATTTATCATATAAATTGTATCTTTGCACAAATATATTATAGATCGATAGCCCAAAATAATCTCATTTTGATTGCACTTTTGTATCGTAAAAATTGATCGACAAAAAGTGTTCCTAGTAAAAGATATATTTGCAAAGAAAATTCTTTAATTATTTTTTTTTTTTTTTTTAGAACATTTATATTTCTTTTTCACTAAACTCTACTTGTACTTAATTATCTTTTAATCTTATTTTATTTTAAGAAAGGTTCTTAAAAACATATACATTTATCTATTAATAGCTATAATTCATGGTAGCAAACAAATGGTATTTTTAAATTAAAAAGGAGCCCATGCGCGATAAATCATGTGCGTTTCAATTATCTTACATATATAAAATTTTGAATGGTATTAGATTAAGTTAGTATAATAGCAATGATTTTCTTGAATGTTAGGAAAAGTTGAAAAATCGATCGTCGAAAAGAAGAAGAAGAAAAAATGGAAACTAATGAAAGGTAAAAATACTAAAACTAATTCAATTAGAAATCAAATTAAATTATCTTCTATGAGTTTTGAATCGAGTATAGAATCCACATCCAGCGAACAAGAAATAGAAGACGAAGAGGAGGAAAGTTTAATAAAAGCAAATAGCGATATTTCAATTTATTCAATAAGAAGAGATCAGTCCAGAGATGATGGAATTGGTAATAATATTAATGAAATATTTTCAAGCTCATTGTATAAACTATGTAAGTTAACGTACAGTAATTTTTTAGATGTTCCAGGTTTTGTTCCACCAATTGGTGAAGAAGATAAATATATCTTAACAAAAGTATTGTTGCGTCGCAATAAAAAATGAACATTATTTTCAATTGCGATGATAATGCTACAATAAGTGTTTCTTATTACAGAGAATGGTGGACAAAGAAACGAAAAAGCCAATTATTCACATTATATGCGGAGAAATTGATGCAAAAAATTTTGATCTTAAAAATTTGAACTTCTTTTACTTTATGAGAACAAACGAAGAAGCAGTACCTCCTTTTGAAACGTACGAAGAATGTCTTGATCAAATGCCAAGCTGTATGACAGTTGGTTCTATCAATGGACACTTTTTGGCATCTTTAAACACATTACTTGTTCAAGTATTTAAACCTTTGGTTAATACACAGTTTAGAGGTCCTCATTTTGGAAAATACTATAAAATTGAAGAATCTTATGAAGTGCCTTCGGATGTGGCGAGAGCTTCATCTACTCTAGCTGAGATTATCGAATCTAAGGTTTTTATGCTGTGATATATTGTCCGTTACCATCCTAGAATTTATAAACAATATAAGTTTTGATCCATATAATTTTAAACAGTTTATTTATTTGAAAATAGAGGTCCATATATAGAAGACCATCGGATTTTCGACGAGTATCTCTTTTGCTTTCAAAGAAGATAATGGAAACTGCAAAAGACGTGGTAGAAGATGAAATAAATGATTTTCACGATGATATGGAAGTTGAAGGTACATTAATTAAAAAGCCGATAAAACCACGTAGCACATTGACGATTTCAACTATCGACTACCAAGAGACGGTAAACGAAGAAATTGAAATAGGGCAGAGTAAAAGGGATATCTTAGAATACTTGGACAAGCTATCAGCTAATGTAGAATGGTTAATGTTATAGACAAAATTGTGTTAACATTTTGAATTAGAAACTACGTATTTATATTTTTGCATTTAATCCCTCTAGGACCTTGCAACATATAGGAACTGATATCCTATTAACAATACCTACGATTACTGAATTAGAAGATACTACTCTGTCGGATGTAGATATATTAAATAATAAACATATCATTAACCAATTAGAAGATGCAATCACGTCTTGGGGAGATCGTATACAGCAGGTATATATTTTATTGTAGAAAGATATCAGAAGATTGTGTATTTCAATGTATAGATGGATACATTAATTTTAGGTATTAGAATCGTACACTGATAAGGTACCCGAAGATAAAGGACCAATTGCTGAATATCATTATTGGCGCGAGCGTCAGACAGGACTGTCTGTTATCGTTGAACAGTTGAAAAATCCTATTATCAAAAAAATGATAAAATTATTGAATATGACTGTATCACATATAGCTACAATTTTTAATCACTTTAAAGAGGAACTTTGGAATTATTATAATGAAGCTCAAGATAATACAAAATTTCTCTCCACTATCAAAAGACATTTCGAGGTAAAATAGAATTTTATCCTGATCTATGCAAATAGGCACGAACAAAGTAATGAATTTAACTACCTTCTAACATAATAAACTTATGTAGACTGATCTAGAAAATATTATTTCAAAATATATAATTTACTATTAATAGTTGATAAGTTACACAGACCAATATAAACAAATTAACGATGGTATTCCCTCTCTGATAAATGGATTGAAAATGATTTGGATATTATCATCTTATTATTCTTCTGAAGAGAAAATGATATCCTTATTCGAAAGAATTTCATGGCAGCTTTGTCAAAACATCAAAAAAAATTTATCGATCAACAAGTTATTTAAGTAAGTAAATCAATATTGTTAATTACACTTTATTTTTTATTGATTTCATTGGTTATTAAATGATATAATAAGTAATTGAGATTATATTTTTAGCAATCCATTAGAAATTGTTTCACAAAAATCTAAAGATGCGTATGAAATGTTGAAAAATTGGAAAAAATCGTATTTAAAAACAAGAGATGATATTGAAGAATCAGGAAAGGGTGCACGTTGGGAATTCGATCAAAGACATCTTTTTCAAGAAACAGAATACATAGCCGGTGTTTGTAATGATTTTAATACCATAGCCAATGTTCTTCAAGATTTTTACAATATATTTGGCGTAGATCTGAAATCAATTATTTATGAGCCAGCACATATTGATACAATTATAAAACGAATTGGATTATTATTAGCACCATTTAAATTGGCTGATTTCGATGTCTTCAGTCCTTTCAATAAAGAAAATTGGGAAGCAACGATGACGCGTTTTAACGCAGAAGTTTCTTATCTAGAAAATGATGCGAAATTTTTTATTGACGAATGTTTTAATGTTCTTATCAATGCAAAGGATGGGCTAAAAATGCTTTTCAAATTCAAGGATAGAAAGACTAGAGCTACTATACGGGAAATTTTATCTAGTAAATTCGAAATCACTATGCAACAATTCAGTAAAGAAATAGGCTCTGTGGAAAATATATACAACAGGGGTAAGACACATTAAATCTTTTATTAAAATAATTAATTACTAGAAATATAACGCGTTTACAGATGTAAATATAACACGATGTACAAACTTTTGTTATAATATAATTGATGTTTTTAGGTAAACGAAATCCTCCTTTACTGATGTATCATCCACCAATGGCAGGAGCAATTTTTTGGGCAAGACAATTGTTTTATTGTCTTAGAGGACCAGTGTTATATTTTCAGAACATACAAGAATTAAAACATAATGAATTGAAGCTTATGAGTTTCAGTCAATATCTTGATATAGGTAAACAATTGAAGGCTTTCGAAGAAATTAAGTTCAATAGTTGGGTAGACAAAGCTGAAGAAACTATTACGAACATTATGAAGAGTAATGTGCTAAAAGTAGTACAAATGGTGGAGTATGAAGAAGGTTTTCAAAAATTGCATCTTGATTTTATTATAATTTAAAAAATTATTTCTTAATCATCTTATCTGTAGTCACGTATTATCGTTTACAGATGAACGAAAATTAATTTCGAAAAATGATCTCAGCGTCGTTCGCTCGTCTAAAAGGTTAAAAGGGAAGGAATATTTGACATCAAAACCAAGCATTGGTAGATTCTTAATAAAAATCACTTTACCCACAATTTGATTTATAGTTAGATTGAGTGTTTATAAACACACGTTTCTTACTTTCTTTCTTTTTCTCTCTTTCTATTTTTATTCATCACATGCGCGCGCGCACCCACACACACACACACTCACTCCACACATACATTGGTGCTACGATAATAATTTTATATTATAGATACAATCAGTTCGATTGGTGGATCTAAAGTGATATCGGTAAAAGGAGCTGTTCGATCGATTTACTCGCAGAGAGATCAGAAAATGGCTTCTGCTATATCCTTGCAGGACAAACAAATTGTTAACACTCAAAAACTAAACTACATTGAATTTATGCAAGATTCTATTTTGATCGAGTATCAATTACACCTTGAAATAAACTTCAATTGGGAGATTTTTGAAATAATTCGCGAGGTAAATATTGATGAATTTATTGGGCTATTAATTAATAGAAATAAATATAAAAGTTTAATGCAAATTAATTAATATCCTTATCTTCGAAATAGGCAGAATTGATGGAACAATTAGGATTTAATTTACCTGATGTTATAAGAAATACTGGTATTCAGAAAAATCGACTAAGGGCAGACATTGAGGTGATAGAAAAGATGATAAATGAATATAACATGATCATCAATAAATTAGACAAGCCTGATGTATGTGATGCGTCCAATTGGAGGTACTTCAATAATAGTTTGCCAAACATTCTTTATCAAATATTGATTATAGATTCAATTACTGAAGAAGACACTTCTTATTATTGAAAAACATATTCAACCTGGCATTATACGATTTAATTGGAATTCTTTGAATATAACAGATTATGCTATGTCATGTGAAAATTTATTGAAAAATTTAAAATCTGTCGTTGAACAGCTTAATCAGTTAAAAAAAGAATTGGATGAAAGAATTGAATCTCAAATACAGAGTTATAATTTAGTGTCTCTAAGTTCTGATGTATCAGAATCAAACAATGTCAATGAAAGTTTATTACCTTGCAAGGTTGAGTATTATTATTTTATAAAGTATATCTTAATTGTATCAAATTACATATATATAACATTTTATTCGAAATATAACAATAAACTTTTCTTGGGCAGACATTTTTTGTAAATATAGAATTTCACAGAAAAAAATTAATTGGTGCAATGTCAAAGGCATATAAATCCGCAAGCCCTATGCTGTTGAAAATTGAGAGTTTAGTGGAAGGAACGTCTACTGGAAAGAGTCCAACAATGCGCCTATATTATGAAAAATATGAAAAAAGTGTATTTGTAGCGCTTACAACGTATTTATATATATATATATATATATATATATATTTTTTTTTTTATTATTATTTTTATTACACCGTTTAGAATCAAATTATACGCATAAATATTCGTTTATTATTTTTTAGATGTATGATAAACAATATGGAGTTTCTAAACAAGATGTTGTCTGGTAATAATGTGATGTTTCAAGTGGATGCTATATTAGTAGCATCGGAGGTCATCTTGAGACCGTCACCAAATGAAATTAATAATATTATTTTAAACGACGTTTTGGATCTATTAGAGAGATTAAAAGGATTTCCCAGATGGATGAATGGTACTTGCTTAGAGTGTAAACCGCAAAGGAAAGAGTCCTCAAACGACTTCTTTACAGTTTCTTTCTTTGAAGATGTGATGAGTATACAAGTAATTTAATTAATACCCAATACAATATAAAGAGAGGACACAATGCATTTAATATTATTAAAATTATAATGTATTAAAATAAATATATTAATTTATGTTGATATACAGAACATAAACGTAGAAAGACTAAAAGATAATATATATGTTTTAGATGATTAATGATCTTATAATAGCAATTCAGGACACTGCTTATAAAATATCCGTTGATTGCTCGAGGTACTTACAAAAATGGAAAAAGTATTCTAATCTTTGGACTTTTGATAAAATTGTAGCTGGGGAAAAGTTTGCATCCACTAAACCCACGCTTCGACAATATGATGAAAAGTTTACATTTTATGGTGGTATTTTAGAAGAGCTTGATGATATGGCACATAATATCGACATATTTAGCATACGGTAAACTTCTTTAATATAATTTCAATATCATCTATTAGTTTTTCTTTAGCATTTATTCGTAACTATCAGTGGTGAGTTACTTTCAATACTTTTTACTTCTATAACATTTTCCCTCAACGATTTTACAATAATCCTCGATCCCAAGGATCAATTTAAAACCATTAATGAGAGGTATAGAACAACATGCAGTGGAATGGAAGCAAGTACTTGGTAATTTTCTCCTCGTCGATACCATTAAAGAAATGAACGAGTTTAAAGAATTAATCGAACAGTACCGCGACAAAGTAGAATTGATAATCACCGGACTAGAACGTTTTACAATGATTATGCAAGCAATTTCTGATATTAAAAAAATGGCAATTCAGGCAGAAGTACAATATATGTCATATCAGGTTTGTAAATTTTTTTCGTAAAATTTTTTTGACTGGTAAATAAACAGTTATCATACTTTTTATTTATTTATCAATGTGATTTCTTCTTTTGTTTTAGGAAACTTTCAAAACCCTACATGCGCACGGAATAGTATATTCAGAAATGGATGAAAAGATGGCTTATGAACTTCAAACTGATTGGGAATCTTTGTACCTTGGAGCTCTTTATCGAGCTTCAACGATAATAACTACCAGGGAGAAATTTGCCGAAATGATTCAAGATCAAATGATAGAATTTAATGAAGAACTTGTAAAATTCGTTGAAGATTTTAAAAATAATGGTCCAGGGAGTGTGAGAGATGATCTTGATCTCGGTGTACAAAAGATGACTGTATGTCTGAATAGATGTTTCATTTAGTATGTATATTAAGATACAATATTGTATATTGTTATAAACGGATTTTTATTTTTCTAGGATTATGGAAAATTAATAGAGAAATATGATGAAAAGCGGCGTAATTTGGTCAATTCTCAGATTTTATTTGATCTTGATCCAGCTGATTATTCAAAATTCTTGAAAGTCAAGGAAGACTACGAGGGCATGGAAAAGTTATATGCTTTATATAAAGACCAAAAGAG
Source organism: Vespa crabro (assembly GCF_910589235.1). NCBI lineage: Eukaryota > Metazoa > Arthropoda > Insecta > Hymenoptera > Vespidae > Vespa > Vespa crabro. The sequence continues at coordinate 11,392,934 of NC_060960.1, read as the reverse complement.
TGCTAGAAGTGAATGGGCTCAGACATTGTGGGTAAATTTGAACCCACAACTATTACTTGATGGCATGGAATACTTCATCAAACAGTTTCAAAGATTCCCCAAAGCAGTTAAAAAACTAGACGTTGGACAAACTTTGGAAATTAATATGAGAAACTTCAAAAATTCTGTGCCATTATTTGTTGAGTTGAAAAACGAAGCAATGCGTGAAAGACATTGGATGGATTTAATGAAAAAAACTGGACAATACTTTGATATGAACCCAGATAGGTGCGCGAATAATTAATATAAATAATTTTTTCAAGGAAATACCATTCATTATGTAAACCTGTACAAAGTTTTTAGATGATTATTACCATAGTTGGTTAATTATTATGATGTAAATTTATATAGGTACTTAGAGTTATTATCATATTGTTTATAATACATAATAATTTCTATAACTATTGAATTCTGTAGTAATATAAATGTATATGTGTTATTTTTTAGAATTATTAGGAAAGGGCGAAAGTTTGATATTAAAAGAAACTTTCTTTTTTCTTTTTTCTTTAAGATTATTTGTTAACTTTTACAGTGGTAGTGATTTCTAATACTTCCGTTCTATAATAGTACTAAATAGACATTAAATAAGATAACTGCAAACAATAATTAAGCTTATTAAGTATTAAAAAGATTAACACAGACGCGCGCGTGCGTTTTTTTTTTCTTAATATACATTAAAATATGAGTGACCAAAAGATTGGTTTAATGGAAGGGTGAGTTAGATCATTTAATTGGAAAAACGTCAATTAGAGTTTAATGGATATACTCTAATATCTCTTATGTTTTAAGGTTTACATTAGAAAATATGTTTGCCATGGATTTGGGAAAGTATCAGGAGATAGCGCAGAGCATAGTGACAAATGCTGTGAAGGAATTAGCAATAGAAAAGGGAGTAAAAGAAATAGCAGACATTTGGAAAAGCACGGAATTTACCGTAATTCCACATTTTAAAGGTAGTTGAATATAAGACTATATATATATGAAGGGACAAAAAATGTAGCTATTTGACATGCTAATAAAATGAAATAATTTTTAAAGGATTTGAAGATCGTGGATTCGTTCTCGGTCCCATTGAAGAGCTTAATCAAATTTTAGAAGATAATATGTTGAATGTGAGCAGTATGGCAGGCTCACAATTTATTGGACCCTTCCTTAATATAGTACAGAAATGGGAAATTACTATGCATACGATATCAGAAGTATTGGAACTATGGATAGAACTTCAACGAAAGTGGCTGTATTTGGAGGGTATTTTTGTGGGAGGCGATATTCGATTACAACTTCCAGACGAGGCCAGAAAATTCGATGATATTGACAAAGCATACAGAAAGATTATGACTGATACTGCAAGGAAATTAAATGTCCATGATTGCTGTACCGTTCAAGGCAAGGATCATACAAATAAATCCTTCTTATTAAACAATATGTAAAATAATAATTTTATTTACCAAGTTTTTGACCAATATGTAGTAAATATATATGAAGTAACTCATTGTTGATTCAATTATCTTTTATCTGTATTCAGGAAGAAAGGATGAATTTATGTCTATGATTGCTGGGCTTGATAGATGTCAGAAGTCACTGACGGATTATTTGAACAGCAAACGAATTATTTTTCCAAGGTTTAATTTCATAAGTGATGATGAATTGCTGAGCATTCTTGGTAGCAGTAATCCATCAGTGATTCAAGAACATATTGGCAAAATGTTTGATAACTTGGATAAGTTAAATCTAACTTTAGATGAAAAAAAAAGAACTATAGTTACTGCCCTTGTATCATGCGAAAAAGAGATCATGGAATTTAAGAATTTTGTGCTTGCTGAAGGAAATATAGAAAACTGGATGGTTTTGGTTTTGAATGAAATGAAAGCATCTAATCGATATTTAACAAAAAAAGCAGTCTACGATTATGGAAAAGTAAAGAAGCAAAACGTTCATTTATTAATTTATGTTACTTAATAAGATTTGTTTCTCATTATCACTTCTAATCAGATTAGACGTCCAAGATCTGAATGGATATTGGATTTTCAAGGAATGATGATACTGGCTGCTGATCAAATCTGGTGGACTGCTGAAGTGGAAAATGTTTTCAATAAAATATCAATGGGAAAGAAACAAGCTATGAAAGAAGTACTTTTACATTTTGCTTTTCTTTCGTTTTTCTTGCTTTTCTTTCTTAGGATAAGCTTCTTTGATATAATCAATTCTATTGATCATTGATCAATTTTTTCTTACTTTTAGTATCTGCAACAACTGAACAATCAACTTGATGAAGTGATATCCCTAATGGGAGGTGATTTGCTTACAAATAATGATAGAAAAAAATTGGATGCCTTATTAACGATTGATGTACACATGCGTGACATAGTTGAAGGTTTTGTTAGAGATAATATTATAGACGCAGTGGAGTTCGAATGGGAAAGTCAGTTAAGGTTCAAATCAATAATGTATTATATATTATCTTTATGTGATGCGTATTGTGCTTCTATGTATATGCATGTTATCTTTTGAACTTAGATTTTACTGGATACACGATCTTGACAATATGTGGATAAATCAATGTACGGGAGCTTTCGAATATGGATATGAATATATGGGTCTTAATGGACGATTAGTAGTGACACCTTTAACAGATAGGATATATTTAACCCTTACTCAAGCATTGTCAATGCAATTGGGTGGTGCACCTGCTGGTAAATATACATCAATATTTTGTTCTTGAATCACATTAATGTTATTATATAATATTATTTTTCTCCTTTTAAAGGTCCTGCTGGTACTGGAAAAACTGAAACAACAAAAGATTTAGCCAAAGCCATAGGTCTATTATGTCTTGTTACAAATTGTGGAGAGGGAATGGATTATGTTGCAATAGGAAAAACATTGGGTGGACTAGTTCAGTGTGGAGCATGGGGCTGTTTCGATGAATTTAATCGCATTGATATTTCTGTATTATCTGTTATATCGACCCAACTTCAAACTATACGCTCGGCATTGCAAATGAGAAGTAAATATTTCATGGTGTGCATTTCAACGTATATTTTATATTTTATAGCCATAAGAGAGTATTGAATTTAGTTTAGAATTATAAAAGTTTCATAGAAAAAATTTCATCGATATATTTTATTTGATAGTTCGAAGGTTATGATATTCCCTTGGATACAAAAGTGGGCATATTTATTACTATGAATCCTGGATATGCTGGTCGAACGGAATTACCAGAATCCGTTAAGGCCCTCTTCAGACCGGTAGTATGTGTAGTGCCAGATAATGAATTGATTTGTCAAATCAAACTCTTCAGTGCTGGCTTCCTGACGGCAAAAGTTCTAGCGAAAAAGATGACTGTTTTACACAAATTGGCAGAAGAACAACTTAGCAAACAGACACATTATGATTTTGGGTTAAGAGCTATGAAATCTGTACTTAATATGGCTGGACAATTAAAAAGAACATCTGGTGATTTAGCAGAGAATCTTGTCCTAATGAGAGCACTCAGGGATATGAATCTTCCTAAATTTATATATGACGATGTACCGTTATTTTTGGGTCTCATTAAAGACTTATTTCCTGATCTTGACTGTCCCAGAATAGAATATCCAAACTTTAATAAAGCTGTGATCATGATGTTGGAAGAAAATAACTATATTGTTTTAAACGAACAAGTATGTGTGCGCCTATCATTATTACTAATGGTCATTTATTTATTCTTTTTTTTCAACTGACGGCATTTTTTCTTTAAGCTTTGAACGATTTATAATAATTTTACTAATTATATTAGGTTGAAAAAATTATTCAACTTTATGAAGTTATGATGGGTAGACATTCAACAATGGTTGTTGGTCCTACAGGAGGTGGAAAAACTGTTATTATCGAAATATTATGTATGGCCCAAACTTACTTGAATATTCGCACCAAGCTTTACATCTTAAATCCAAAGGTGTGTGTGTGTGTGTGTGTATGGGTATGGGTGTGTGCGCGCATTTTTATTGGCTTCATATTTCAAGTAATAAATACATCTTTTTGAAGGCATGCACTGTGATTGAGTTATACGGTATACTAGATCCAATAACACGCGAATGGACAGATGGTCTTCTTAGTAATATTTTTCGCGAAGTCAATAAACCTCTTGATTCCGAACAAGAAGAAAAAAAATACATATTATTTGATGGGGATGTCGATGCATTGTGGATTGAGAATATGAATTCAGTAATGGATGACAACAAACTTTTGACTTTGCCTAATCAAGAAAGGATAAAACTACAAAACCATTGTAATCTTCTTTTTGAGGTAATCAAATTATTATTTTCTCATTATATTATATATTATATGCTGTATAGATAAGTATGTAATATTAACAATTTTGTATGTAACATTTTCGTCCTGTTTTGTTTTTTCTTTTTTGTAAATTTAGGTAGGTGATTTGCAATATGCATCCCCCGCTACTGTGTCAAGAGCTGGTATGGTTTATGTAGATCCAAAAAACTTGGGTTATCAACCATATATCGACAAATGGATAAAAACTAAAAATGAAAATGACCAAGAATTTCTTGCTCGAATGCGTGAAAAATATGTAGACGGGGCACTTAATCTTATTATAGAAGGAATGTTGGGATTGCAAAGAGTAAAACCGCTTCACATGATTATATCTCAAACGAGTTTAAACATGGTAATACCTTAATGAATACATATTAATTAATATATGTACATTCGGGAGGAAGTTATTTGTATTTCTGATATTTGCACCATATCTTTATATTCCCTTCTACTATCTTTGCTTATTGTGTACTTTTCAGGTAATTCAACTTTCATACGTATTCGATGGATTGCTAGAAGCTGAAGAGGAAACTGTAGAAAGCAAGTCTTATTTAATGGATCAAGATGAACAGCCGGTTCATTATGAATATACTGCAAGCAGAGAGGATCAACTAGAAGCTATGTATATTCAGTCATGTTATTGTTCCTTAGGAGCTTCTTTAGTAGAGGATTCTAAAAAGAGTTTCGACGATTATATGAAAAAAACTTCTGGTTTTATGCTCGTCGAAGATACGAGTGAAAAACCAGCAACGATACGTGAGTACTTTATTGTAAAATTTTATTGATATCTTGTGTACGATATCAATAGAGTTTTAACTGTTAATAATATAACAATGAGATAAGACAATTAGGGATAAAATAAAGACGATATGATGTAACACATATACGTGCAGGATTTATTCCAATTCTATTCAGTACATTATACGAATATTTTTTGGACATGCAAAAGAAAATATGGATACCATGGAAATGGCTTGTACCTTCGTATATTCACGATCGACTAAAGAACTTTTCGGAGATATTAGTGCCAACTGAAGACACACTTCGAGCAATATGGTTTATTACTCTAATGAATAATCAACAAAGGCCTACCCTTTTGGTTGGTGAAACTGGTACCTCCAAAACGGCAATAATTCACGATTTTTTAAGGCGCATCGATTCCGAAAAATATGCAAGTATATTAATATAACATTGATATTATAACTATTTCATAATTGACACCAATAAAAATATTTAACGTGTTGACACAGAACAAATTATCTATCAATTTCTCATCGAGAACAACTTCGATGGACGTGCAGAAAAATATTGAATCGGCTGTGGAAAAACGATCCAGAGAAATATATGGGCCACCCCCAGGAAAAAAGTTAATTATTTTCATGGATGATATGAATATGCCGATAGTGGACACGTATGGGACTCAACAACCCGTTGCATTTCTTAAGTTACTATTTGAAAGGGGTGGCCTTTACGGCCGTGGGAAAGATCTAAACTGGAAATATATAAAAGACATTTGTAAGAAAAAAACAAGTTAATTTAATGAATAATATATAGTTATTATATATTGTATTTATTTATTTTTTGTAATTAAATCACAGGCTACTTAGCCGCAATGGGGAAACCAGGTGGTGGAAGAAACGAGGTCGATCCGCGATTCATTTCTATGTTTTCAGTTTACAATGTCACTTTCCCTATGAAACAAACGCTTCAATATATTTATAAGAGTATTTTAAATGGGCATCTAGAAATATTTTCAGAAGAAGTACAATCTACTGTAGATAACATCGTTCATATTACGTTGGAACTTTATCAGGTTATCATAAGATATATTAAGATATATTATTTTTCATTTAACAGTCGAATAGTGAATTATTAAAAAGAATGGAGAGGAATAGCAAATGCATTTTTTACTTCAGATAGTTTTAACGGAATTATTGCCCACGCCGTCAAAATTTCATTATATCTTCAATATGCGAGATATTTCAAGAATAATGGCAGGTGTAGTTCAAAGTCACCCAGATTACTTTCCAACTGCAGAACGATTCGTTCGGCTTTGGAGAAATGAATTTACAAGAGTCATATGCGATAGATTAATAACCGAGGATGTAATCACATTTTTCTTTTATTACTATGAATTATAATTAAAAATATTGACTAGTGCAATCGTTACACAATGTATGCTCATGATTTAGGATCAGAATTTAATAAAAGAAGAAGTAACAAGTAAGATAAAGGATACTTGGGAAGAAGAACCTACATTAATTGAGTACACATTAAGGGATCCATTGCTCTTTGGAGATTTTAGAAATGCCTGTTATGAGGAAGAGCCAAGATATTATGAGGATCTGTTAGATTACGAAGCTGTGTATAATCTGCTTATGGAGGTAACTAAACACTTTTTCTACCTTAATGAAAATTCATATCTATTATATTCACTCATATACCCAAAATAATATAAATTGTCTTCGCGCAGATTTACGAAGAATATAACGAAAGGAATATTACAAAATTGCAAATGGTTCTTTTTAATGATGCGTTGGAACATCTTACAAGAGTTCATCGTATTCTTAGGATGCACCGTGGCCACGCCCTCGTAGTAGGCACCAGCGGTAGTGGAAAACAGTCAGTGATAAGGCTTGCCTCGTTCGCTGCTAACTGTCCAGTCTTCGAGATCAACTTAAGTCGGGGATACAATGAAAATATGTTTCGCGATGATTTGAAGAGATTGTACAATATAATCGGCGTCGAGAATAAGAAAATTGTATTTTTGTTCACTGCTTCTCACATCGTAGATGAAAGTTTTTTGGAATTGATCAATAATATGCTTATGACGGGTCTAGTGGCTACTCTTTTTACCGACGAAGAGAAGGATATTATTATCACTTCGTGCAGAGATACTGCTGTGACAGCCGGTTTTGATATTACGAAGTTAGATATAAATGAACTTTCAACTCTTACTTTCTCCTTCGGTACTTATTACAAAGAACACGCAAGTATGATGTCGTTTGTTACTTTTAGGGAAAGTGTATGGGCATATTTTGAAAAGACATGTATCGGTAATTTATGCATTGCCTTATCTATGAATCCTGCTGGTGATTTATTGAGAATACGCTGTCGTAATTATCCTGGTTTAGTGAACAGTACTACCATAGATTGGATGTTTCCATGGCCAGATCAGGCGCTGATGGCGGTAGCTAATGTTACTTTAAGAGATGTACGTTATAATATAGAATTCGTATTTGTTAACATGAAGACATCAATTTCATTACCCAACTTCAGAATCCAAATCTGCCGCAAGAATATAGAGAAGACATAGTGTTACACATGGTGCACGTTCACAAGTCCGTTGGACAATATACCGCAGATTTTCTAACGACATTAAGGCGAAGAAATTACGTCACGCCAAAAGATTATCTTGATTTTATAAACACATTTTTGCGTTTGCTAATCGAAAAAAGAGATTATATTAATGCACAATGTGATCGTCTGTCCGGAGGTCTCAATATATCTCTATACTATTTACCTTTTATTTTATTTTCTTTGTTGCTTAAAATTCCTAAGCAAAAAACTATTATTCATTAGTATTATTTAATAATGCAGGTTTACAAAAGATCGACGAAGCGTCAATCACTTTAGCCGAATTGAATGATATTTTGGCTGTGCAAAGAGTTAAAGTAGCCGACCAAACGAAGAATTGTGAACAATTATTAAGTTCGATTGGTGAAAGTACAGATATTGCAATGGAGAAAAAAGAACAAAGTGTGGATAAGCAAAGGGAAATTGAGGAGAAAAAAAAGATCATTGCCAAAGAAGAATCTGAAGCCAAAACAGCTCTTACTGCGGCTCAGCCCGCTTTAGACGCTGCGAGATTGGCTCTTGGGGAACTCGATAAATCGGACATCACCGAAATAAGGTTTCTCTCTTATAGAATATTAGAAACTATTCCTTTAATTTTAATACTACTTCTTTTCCTAATTTTTTAAGCTTCTTTTTCATTTTTCTTCCTTTATTTATTTACTTTTATTTTTTCTTCTTTTCTCCCCCTATATCTACATCTTCATTTAGATCATTTGCCACGCCTCCAAAGCCGGTGCAAATTGTTTCTGAGTGTGTTGCCATATTAAGAGGTGTTAAGGATATATCTTGGAAAGGAGCAAAGGGTATGATGAGTGATCCAAGTTTTTTAAGGTTGCTACAAGAAATGAATTGTGAACAGATAACGTATAAACAGCAACAAGCTGTCAGAGCACACTTAAGAAAGTCCACGAAGATGGATCAAATGGAGTCAATTAGCAGAGCTGGATATGGTCTTTATAAATTTGTGTTGGCTGTGTTAGATTACTGCGCAGTTTACAGAGAAGTAAGTACAGTCTTCTTTTGTTGACATAAAAAAAAAAAAAAAAGAAGAAAAAAGAAAAAATCTACATCGATATACTTCTCTTTTAATATTACGGTATATTTTTTATTTATTTATCCTAAGGTCAAACCCAAAATAGAAAGGGTCCAAATGCTAGAAATTGAATCTGAAAAGGCACAAAGAGCTTTAGAAAAAGAAGAAAGGGAATTGAAACGAATTGAAACGATTATAAAAGAATTAAATATTAAATACGAATCTGCTATGGCGGAAAGACAGAAACTTCAAGAAGAAACGAATCTTTTGCAACGTAGGCTAATTGCCGCCGACAAATTAATCGGCGGTCTCTCGTCGGAAAACATTCGTTGGCAAAAAGAACTGAAAGGGTTACACGAGGAAGAAGAAAAGATAATTGGAAATAGCCTCCTTTCTTCAGGATTTCTTGCCTACTGTGGGCCATTTTCATACGAATTCAGAAACAATATGATTTACAATGACTGGCTGAGAAGCATCATAGAAAAAAAGATACCGCTTTCGCAACCGTTTAATATACAGACACAGCTTAGCGACGATGTGGAGATCAGCAAGTGAGTTGAGAAAAATATACTTTAACTTGGTCAAACCGATTATAATATCCAATCGAACGTGCGCTATTAATCTTCAAGATGGACCTCGGAAGGGCTTCCGCCGGATGAGCTTTCCGTACAAAATGGTATCCTAACGTTGAAAGCTTCAAGATTCCCATTGTGCATTGATCCTCAGCAACAAGCATTAGAGTGGATTAAAAGAAAAGAGCGAAATAAAAACTTGAAGATTATTTCTTTTGCCGATGCAGATTTTTTGAAACAAGTCGAACTGGCAATAAAATATGGTTTGCCAATTTTATTTCAAGATGTTGACGAAATCGATCCTGTTCTATATAATGTTTTATCTAAAAACATTCAATGTGAGAGCAAAACATGTACAATATTTAAACGGTAGCCGTTTACCGTTTGTAGGATGCGCCCATTATTTATCCGATTAATTTTAAATTGTATTATAGCGATAGCAGGACGAACCTTTGTTATATTGGGTTCTAAAGAAGTCGATTACGATCCACGGTTTCGCATATACTTAACGACCAAAATGTCGAATCCTGAGTTTAATCCTGCCGTCTATTCGAAAGCCATTGTCATAAACTACACGGTAACTACTGCCGTAAGTATAAAGACGGTTATTACGAGAGAAAAAAAAAGGGGGAAAAACGATAACTTTTGACGATAATCAGATTCAATTAAAAATAGGGTCTAGAAGATCAATTGTTGTCAGTAGTAGTTAGAACCGAACGACCAGATATCGAAGAACAACGTGAAAGGCTTATAGCTGAAATAAGTGAAAATAAAAATTTGCTCAAACAATTAGAGGACAGTCTTTTACGAGAAATCGCTATGAACCAGGGCAATATGCTGGATAACATAGACCTAATCGAAACATTAGAAAATACCAAATCGAGCGCTAGCGAAGTAACAACGAAACTATTTCTTGGTGAAGTCACAGCGGTTGATTTAAATAAATTACGGGACGGTTATCGGCCAGTAGCAAAAAGAGGGGCTATTTTATTTTTTGTTTTAGCTAAAATGCCAACGGTGAATAGAATGTATCAATATTCCTTGAACAGCTACGTCGAAGTTTTCGTATTTTCTTTAAAAAAATCTTTACCAGATCCAACTTTGGTCAGGCGTCTTAATAACATTATTCCAATATTGACAAAAAATGTTTATGATTATGGTTGTACAGGAATATTTGAAAAGCACAAGATTCTTTATTCATTCAAGATCTGTATAGATATAGAAGAAAGTGTCGGTAATGTAACACCGCAACAATTGGATTTTTTTATCAAAGGATGCGTTACTACTAAGATATCAAGTAGACTCAACCCTACTACATGGCTAGCTACCAGTGGGTGGGAAGACCTATTGAAATTATCTAATGATTTTCCTGAAACTTTTGCAAGTCTACCTGATGACATTACGAAAAATAGCGACCACTGGAAAGATGTAATCACTTCAGTCACTTCGTCACTTCAGAAAAAATCAATTTTATTATAATATACAATCGTTTATTTATGTATTTTAGTGGTATGACATGGATGATCCAGAATTACAAGAATTTCCTTCTAATTATTCCACCGTATTAAGGCCATTCGAAAAATTAATGTTAATACGATGTTTTCGTGTGGATCGAGTCTATCGTGCCGTCATTAATTATATAATCGAAGTTATGGGTGAAGAATATGTAACGCCACCCCATATCAGCCTGGATTTAATTTTTGAACAATCCACTGCTATGATGCCAATCATTTTTATTTTAAGTCCTGGTTCGGACCCTACTTCTCAGCTAATGAAACTGGCAGAACGATATGGTTTCGGTGTTGGAAAATTCAAATACTTATCGCTTGGTCAAAATCAAGAAAAGGTAACTTGTAATTGTCATTGAATATTATATTGCACATCACCATAATTATTATTCGTTACTTCAGAATGCAATAGAATTATTAGAAACAGCTATATTCAGAGGGCAATGGTTAATGTTACAAAATTGTCATTTATTATTAAATTTCATCAAAGAATTAGAAAATCGTTTAGACAATCTAGAGAAACCACATCCTGATTTTCGCCTATGGCTTACTACTGATCCAACTCCCAATTTTCCAATAGGGATTTTGCAACAATCTTTAAAAGGTTGAATTTTCTATTTGAAATATATTTTGTATTTCTATATCAATTGGAATAAAAAATAACGCTACTTCGTATATCTTTGTTTTCAGTTGTTACAGAACCACCAAACGGTTTAAAACTTAATTTACAAAATACTTATTTGAAAATGCCACCGCAGATTCTGGAAAATTGTGATCATCCTGCCTATAAACACCTTATTTATGTACTAGCATTCTATCACGCGGTTATACAGGTAATATAAATAACTTTATATAGTAATGTATAAATTTTATTAAATTAAAATAATCCATTTTTGATCTTACAATGGACAGGAAAGAAGAAAATACGATAAAATTGGATGGAATATAAATTATGATTTTAACGAATCAGATTTTAATGTATGTACTTCCATATTAGAGACTTACTTGACCAAAGCTTTAAGGTCTAATGATCCAAGAATACCATGGAAAAGTTTAAAATACTTAATAGGAGAAGTAAGTGATATCTAAATAAAATTAAAATCAATTATTATTTGAAGATAATCGTAAAACCATTAAATAAATTTATAACATTATGTGAGTATATTCGCAATTATAAAAACTTTCAGGTAATGTATGGTGGTAGAGTAACTGATAATTATGATCGTCGAGTGTCGGAGACTTATATGAATGAATTTTTTGGTGACTTCCTATTTGATACCTTTCAACCTTTTCATTTCTATTATGACGACTACGTTGATTATGTCATACCACCAGAAGGGGATTACGAAGAGTATTTAAATTTCATCGAAGAATTACCTTTGGTTAATACCCCAGCGGTTTTTGGTCTTCATTCTAACGCAGAAATTGGTTACTTTACTCAAGCTACTAGAGAGTTATGGGCCAATTTAATAGAGCTACAGCCACAAACAGGTAAAAAGCTATAAGAAAGAAATCCTTACAGATTTAAAAAACTATTTATATTATTGTAAAAATAAAATAAAATACAAGCTTTTTTTTTGTCCTGAATGTCAATAATAAGAATGCTATGTGCCAAATAAATATAATTCTCCTTTAGACAAGTGCAATATAAGCCATACCATTAAATATTTTTATCATAGCTGTTAGCATAACGGGAATCAGTAAAGAAGAATTTATAGATAACATAGCAAAAGAAATTCTTGAAAGGATACCCCTAGAATTTGATTTAAGTAAAATAAGAAGAACTTTTGGAGTGGATATCACCCCATCGACAATTGTGCTCTTTCAAGAATTAGAAAGGGTCAATAAATTGATAAGTACAATTTCAAAGACTCTTTCTCAGCTACGAAAGGTAATAATCAATTATATACTTAATAAACGTGCAATTGCAAAAATTAATACATAAAAATTTTATAAACCAATAAAATTGTTATAGGCTATTGCTGGAGAAATAGGAATGGATTCCACTCTTGATAATATTTCCATTGCTCTCTATAATGGTGTTTTACCCAAAGAATGGCTCAAACTAGCGCCAGACACAAGAAAAAATCTTGCTAACTGGATGGATCACTTTCAGAAGAGAATAATACAATATACAGATTGGGTTTGCTGATATGATTTGTAAACGATTCGATAATGAGCAATGTAGCATATATTTATATAAATTAAAAATTGTGTTGTAGTCTGGTATCAATGAGCCAGTAGTTATGTGGTTGTCCGGGTTGCACGTGCCAGAGACCTATCTAGCGGCTCTAGTACAAATAACGTGTCGTAAAAATAATTGGCCGTTAGATCATTCACTTATTTATACGACCGTAACGAAATATACCAAAGTCGATGCTATAGAAGAAAGGCCTGAACAAGTATGTCAATGAGTTATTATACATTGAACGAATTAATTCTTGCATCAATAATATTTATATGAATCAGTCGTAATTATATGAACATTACAATTTAACTGTCAACTTTTAAATGAAAGGGTTGTTACATACATGGTCTGTACTTGGAAGGAGCCCGATGGGATATAGAAGAAAACTGTCTTAAAAGATCTTATCCAAAAATTCTTACTGAAGAATTGCCAATTCTTTTGGTAATACCAATTCAAGCTCATAGACTCAAACTTCAGGTATAATTGTGATACGTTAAAAACTACAGATTTAAAAAATTCATTCTGATGAGTGTATATTTTGTTTTTCTTTTTTATTTTCTTTCATTATAAATTTATATAGAATACAGTAAAAACTCCAGTTTACACAACGTCAAATAGACGCAATGCAATGGGTAAAGGTTTAATATTTGAAGCAGATCTTTCAACAGAGGAACATATTTCACACTGGATTCTACAAGGCGTATGCCTTTTACTTAATACAGATTAAATTAATTTCATAAGAATAAGTAATAGATTATTATAAATGCGAAAATTTATTCTATAATCCATAAAATAGATGTTGTTTATCAATTATTACAATAATGATTAATCCTATAAAGTATATACAATAAGAATAAATAAAAAGATAAAAAAAATTTGTATATCAAGTTATTTTAATTTGTGGTAAACAAAGATTATAAAAGGAACTGTAAACAAAGTCTCTAATACTTTGCCATCTTACCCATTGATTACTTTTTAATTCTTCTATGCTTTTAGCTTTACCTATAAAGTGCGGATCAACGATTAACAAATAGACTTCTTTCAATCCAATATGCACACCAATGATACATTTACTAGAACAATCTTGATCTCCTCCCATCATAATTGGACATCCAAATTCTTCGAAATGTTGTCTAATGACATGCAAATATTTTGACAGTTCTTGACCACTTCTAATGTGAACAATTTTACTATTTACGTTATACAAATTATCCAGAATAAGACATACCTATAAGTCGAATAACTAGTAAATTACTTTCTTATTAGAGAAATGTCTAAATTTTGTAAAAAAAATATTATATCTTTAATAGAAGACTCACTTCGAAGCATCCTATCCAATCTCTTGACCCGATAAATGGTTTCTCTTTATCCTCCAATGTAACAAGCGTTTCTTGAATTTTTCGTATACTTGGAACTTTTTCTTGTAAATTCTTATTAATTATAATCCATGAACAAATGGTTTGCAATGTTCTATATCCACAACCCCATCCCTAAATAAAAAATTCTTCAGACACACATATTATAATTTATGTGATTGCGTTTCGATTATATCATATATACATGTATATATATATACATATATATATATATATATATACACATATATATATATATATATATATATATATATATATATATATTAGAGACATTTAAGATTATCTACCCTATCATTAAAACCATCACAACCATAATGCCAATATTCATAAATTCCTCGTATAATCGTACTCTTGCCTGTACCGAAAGTAGGAAGGCTTTCATGGATATTTTTTAACAAATTAGTAGAATAATCAACAATCATCCTTCTGATATAACAAACCACGTGGTTACTATTTGTTACATATATACAATAACGAAGTACTTGTATAATGAATATAACTAAAATAGGAGTATTAAAATAGAATAATTATACCAATTTGTTATGAATTACATACATTTCCTCAAAGTCGTCGTTTTCGATTTTCCTCCGGAATTCTTAAACGAACTCAAAATGACAATAAACTGTAACGAATACGGATGTTCCATGGAATAGATGGATACTTAGGATGCATTTACAAATACTTAAGCAGAGATAACGTCATCCAAAATATGTGAATAAAAACGTTATAGGAATTATCCATCTAAGACTAATAAGGTCTATGGATGTAAACATTAAAACTTTGAAAATATAACACGAAGTGGCGCTTCGATCGGTGTCAAGCCTATTTTAAGGTGGTTCAATAGTTCTGTTTCTTTGAAAAAGTATTGTTATCCCAGATCAGATTTTACGACTTTAAACGTACGAAAATGCTAATTAACTTACTTAGTAAATACGTAAGTAAGTAATCATGCTTTTTTTTTTCTTAGGAACATTGCAATTATAAATACTGTTACTTCTTTTTGGAAAAGAAAAGATTATATAATAACATGCACCCTGTCATCTGTTCTAGCACCATCGCTACAAAAATGGATGTATAATACATCTGGTTTTAATAAATACGGTAAAAAATGTTAATCGATGTGTTAATCGATATATATGTATATATGTATGTATGTATGTATGTATATATATATATATATATATATTTGCATAGACACATACACACATATGTGCATGGGTCATAGATGTGTCTGAAACAATATTTAAACAATTATAGGATTAATGCGCGATGATGTACGTAGCGAACTGGATCCGGATGTACAAGAAGCATTAAGAAGACTTCCACTACATATAAGAGATGAACGTAATTTTCGCTTAGTAAGAGCCCTTCAGTTGGATGCTCAGAAAAGAATTCTACCTAAAGAACAATGGACTAAATTCGAAGAGGTACATGTTTTAATCTGTTAAATATTGTAAAAAAAATTATTAAAAATGATTTATTTTTGCCAACTCTATCGAGTCATTTGTATGTTTAACATATATGAGTTGTGTGCTGTTACATAATTATTGTATTATAAAATTTCTTCTCTCTAAATAAGATTTATAGTAAACATATTTTATTGTTGTTACTTAATTTGTTATTATTTTTACAGGATGTATTATATCTTACCCCATTAGTAGATGAAGTTGTTAAAGAACGAGAAGAAAAAGAGAGATGGAATCTTGAATAAAACTTGATTGAATCTATTAGCAATTAGTTGTATACTTTACAGCACACTGATACTTGTGTCATTTAACATGAAGAATGTGTTTATAAAACTTATAAATAATGTATAAATTATATATAAATATATTAAATGAAATATAGTATATCTATATAATTTGTTTTAGCTGTCTATTAAAATAAACAATTTGTTTTGTTTCTATACAAATTATTAACCACGTCTTTTATATAAAATGAAAAATTCCTTTAGATGTTCCCCATTATTTGTGTATATATATATATATATGTATCGCACGCGCACGATTCAATTTATCAAGATACATAGAAGTAAATAAATTATTTCATATAATTTCGACATAATGAAAGTAATTGTAAGATTGTTATGAAAACGTTTGGATTAGTAAAGATCTTTGCTGTATTTATAACGGTTAACGACAATTATGCTTGGCATACCGGTATATTTAACATCCTTTATGCAACCTTAAACGAGTCATTTCCTAGCGCATATAAATCATAGACAAATCGATGAGATGTCAGAGTAATGGTAAAATAGAAAAATGACGAAGCAAAATAAAAATATAAAAATATATAAATAAGATGTAATATTTATAAAATGTTAGTAAAATAAATCAATCTATAACGTCTATAAAGGAGTTTCGTGGGTAAATACTGGATCAATATCTCATTCCCTCTCCCTTTGAGGGGGATGCGGCACAAGTATCTCCGGTTGTGAAAGACTTATATATTGGTTCGCGAATTTGACGAGCATTTTTATTCGCGATATCTTTCGCATTTTATTAACTTAAATTGAAATATTGACAAGATATCACGTTGACAACGACCACTAATGATCGCATCGAATCGTATCGCTTTACGAAAAGTGCTCAGTTATAAAAGGTAGGAGATTTAGATAGACGTTCGAAGGGCAATAGAAAACATGATGGCAACGGAGAGACAAGATCTGTAAAAGGACAGACACGCGTTATCGACTAAAAACCTTCGAAATCTTTGCCGTCAACGAACTTATTCCGTTCTCGCTATTTGATTATCATTAAGACGTAACCAAATCCAATTTTTCTGACATTACATCCAATGATTTTTCTTGAAACAACTTATTTTTTCTTTTAAAGTAAAATATTCTTTACTTATATTTTCTTTTTTATCGATTTATTAATCGGAAACACGAAAATTGATCGCGATGTAGGAGAATAAAAAATAAGAAGTGCAAAGTGCAAAAAGGAATCTTCCAATCTATGCCTTACTCCTGTAAGAAATTTGACAAAATTACAATTTTGCTTGTAGAACATTTCTATGAGATCAATTAAAGTTGCAAATTGAGGTGTAAACATAATATTGCTTCAAAAAATATTTTTAATATAACGTTTGAAATTTTATTGCAAATAAATGTTTAATATTATATAATTCTTCTGAATATCTCTTTTTCAGATGTGGTCACTGCAAAAACTGGCATGCATTTGTGAAAGGAAGATGCTGACAAAGAATAATTCCAAAACTGAACATTATAATTGTGACCCAAGCAAAACTGGCAAATATATAAGGGTTATTAAACATCAATAATTTTATTGCTAAAACAATTATAGGCTAACGAGCAATAAAGTCATGCCGTTAGGTAAAACAGGTGCTGTATCGAAATACTACCTCTGTTGTATGTACAAAAATATAAACACATAATTGATTGTGTTAGAAACAAAATAAAAAATATAAATATACACTTAAGTGTATATACAAAGATATATATTCTGGTGATTAATATTTACATATACTAATATATAATACTCTTCAATGAATTTGAATTACTATTGAAGAGCTTTTTCTTGATATATGTTCATTCGTTTGATATCCATTGTTATGCAAATATTAAGGAAAACAAGTTGATTGCGCCTATTAACTTTAAGACAGACATATATAACGCCAAAAAAAAAATACTCATCGCACTGTCAAAGCTCAAATAGCACTGTTTATTAATAACATAAATATGAGCATACCATACGATGAAAATCTCATTTGGATACTAATAGTTGGGTTCATAGTAGCATTTGCCCTAGCATTTGGCATAGGTGCCAATGATGTTGCAAACAGTTTTGGGACAAGCGTGGGTGCCGGGGTCCTTACAATTTTTCAAGCTTGCATCTTGGCAACTTTCTTCGAAATTGCTGGTGCTGTACTGATAGGATATAAGGTATACTCTAATAGTGAGAGAGAGAGAGAGAGAGAGAGAGAGAAAAGGAGAGATCCAGAGATTATGCATAGTAAATATTTAGTTTCCCAACAAATTTGCTTATCGTTTTTCTATTGTTAGGTCTCTGATACAATGCGTAAGGGTATACTAGATGTCACATTATACGAAAACCATGAAAAAGAATTAATGATAGGAGCACTTTCTAGTCTAGCTGGATCTGGAATCTGGTTATTGCTTGCAACGGCATTACGACTTCCAATTTCTGGTACACATTCTATTGTTGGAGCTACCGTAGGATTTTCTCTTGTTTGCAGGGGTACAGCAGGGGTCTGTAACACTTTTAATTTATTTAATAATAAATGATTTATTGATAATAATTAATAGTTAATAATTGCATTAAAATTTACAGGTAAAATGGATTGCCCTAATAAATATAGCAGCATCCTGGTTTGCAAGCCCCTTACTCAGCGGAATCGTATCCGCTGTTATCTTCTGGCTCATAAGAAAATTTGTATTAAGGTCTAGCAAACCTTTTGAACAGGGACTTCGTATACTTCCTTTAGCATATGGCCTCACTATCGCTGTCAATGTCATGTCAGTTGCACATGATGGACCTAAATGTGTGTGATTATATTTTACCTATGTTTACATAATATTACAGGAAGAAACAATAATATTTTTTTATTCCACACAGTGTTGATGTTGGACAGAATGCCATGGTGGGGTAGCTTGACGGCTGCATTGACTTTAGGATTATTTTCAGGAATTATTGTTTATTTATTTGTTGTACCGTGGCAAAGAAAAAGGATAATTTTATCTGGCCCTGGTGGTGAAAAAAAGACGGCCTTGTGTACGTGCGATAAAAGAGAAACAACAGCTATGTCTATAATTTCGGAAAATCCATGTAGTAGTAATAGCGACACAAAAGAAGTTGCTGCACCAAAGTTACGCGGTAATAGTAGTGCTAGTCCACTTTTAATAGTAGGTGGTTCTAATGCCGAAGAAAGTCAAGCAGAGAACGATAAGAAAGACGAAGAACAACCAGAAGTGTCAAAGTTATTTTCATTTCTACAAGTATTAACAGCTGGTTTTGGTAGTTTCGCACATGGTGGTAATGATGTTAGCAATGCTATTGGTCCTCTCATAGCATTATGGTCAATATATGCAGAAGGTTCTGCAAAACAAGAAGCTGATACACCAATATTAATACTACTTTATGGTGGATTAGGTATCTCTGCTGGCTTATGGATATGGGGACGTAGAGTAATTCGTACATTAGGACAAGATTTAGCACGTATAACACCTACTACAGGCTTCACTATAGAGGTAAATAATTGATAAGCTTATGTTACAATTAATATAACTTATATATACTTGGGAATATATCACATAAAAACGTATATTATTTATATTTTCGATATTCTAGGTAGGAGCCGCAGTGACAGTTTTGTTGGCAAGTAAGGCTGGTTTACCTGTGTCAACGACTCATTGCAAAGTAGGATCGGTGGTATGTGTTGGATGGGCATCGCGTGGTGGTGAGGGTGTTTCTTGGAAACTGTTCAGAAATATTGCTTTTGCATGGTTGATAACTGTACCAGTGGCTGGTTGCCTATCTGCAGGCTGTATGGCTATTTTTAAAGAAGTTCTTACTTTATGATTTTATTATTTGAATAATTTCAGATGATTTAGGGAAGCCATTCAATAATAAAACTGCTGTGAATAAATCATGCAGAAATAAATAATTGAACACCATTTTTCTGAGTCTAAATTATTCACAACCTACAGAAATGTGATTATAAAAAATAAAATGCGATTATGCATTATCGAATCGCGAAAATCAAAGTTGTTTGATGTTATTAGATCAATAGAAAATCGCGTTGTTATAGCAACATATATATATATATATATATATATATATATATATATATATATATATATATATATATATATATATATATAGGCATCTCTTTAGAAAAGTGAATTTCTCCAGTATTAAAGAAGTTCTATTACATAAAATACTAACAGTAATCTTCGGCCGTCTTTTTATCTCCGTATATATTTTTAATTTTTAATATGGAAGGCTTACCTCTCATACCCGGCTATAGTTTTCGTGATCCAAGTGTAAGTTTCTCCAAATTTTCTTTTGCTAAATGTGACGAGGCGCAATCGTTATTTTCTAATACAACAATATAATGATGTGTTTAATATTCCTAAAGATACAAGATTACAGGCTCAAGCACAGATTTGACTTTTCAAATGGTTTTCGAGTGTTAAGCGATAGTAAATTCGGTATTGGAGGAAGACCTATCGATGTTGCATCTCTTGCCTATATGGAGGAGAAAGATCCCATACAGTAAGTTATTAGAAGATCATCATCAAGAAATTTCAAGCTTTACCAATTCTTAGGAAAAAATACAAAGTCTGCCGTAAGTTTCATTAACTTCTTAACATTAATTCAATTATGATGATTGATATATTAAACTTAGATACGATCCATCGTTAACGTATGGTCGCGTACGTGATTACGGATATCAACAATTTGTACCACATTACGCATTGTTCGCGCAAAAGTGTCTTCGTTTTAAGGCTTTTTTTCGTCAAGGAGTTTTTCATTCTCCGAACGAACATTTTCGTATACGTCATGTATACATTATATATTTCTTAGAGGACGATACTTTATGCGTAACGGAGCCTTCTATAGAAAATGCTGGCTTTTCGCAAGGTAAACTTGTGAAGCGTAATAGAGTTGCGAAAACCATCAATGGCGATTATTTCCACTGGAAAGATCTTAATGTTGGTAAAGATATATGTAAGTCTAAGCCATTTTAATGAATTTTCCTAAATTAATATTCAATCGACAGTATTATAGTTTATCATTTTTAGACTGATATACACTTCTTTATACCTTTATAATTACACTTTTACATTACTTACAGGCATCCACGGGATAGTTTATCATATTATTGATTGTGATCTATTTACGAGAGAATTTTTGAGCAGTCAGGGTATAGATGTGGGAGATAAAGAAGACACGCCCATAGATCCGTACATAGAAGATCGTAAAATGAAAGTTAAAGCTACGGCATGCGTTACTCGAATGCCCGATGATACAAGGCGACGTTTTTTAGAATATGATAGAATGATTTTATCATTCAACGCCAAATGGAATGACGATTTTTATCAAATAATGTATTTCTTGATGGACGATACCATAGCTATACGCGAGGTTCATAAACCAAACGATGGAAAGGATCCTGTAACAATGCTTTTAAAGAAAGTAAAAGTACCAAAAAATTGGAAATACCTTCCATCGTCCTATCCAGGGATATACATGGAATACGGTGATCCCGAGATAATAGAGTATTATACGCCAAAGGATTTCAAGGTAAGCAAGTAATTTTACATTCTTTAAAGCATAATGATTTAAATTGAATCGATATCCTTCTTATATATTAGATAGGTGAGACTGTATATATATTTGGGAGACAATTTCTTTTATACGATTGTGACCTTTTTACCAGAAAATATTATTCGGAAGTACTGAGGATAATTCAGCCAAACAATATTCCTATTGATCCACCTAATGACCGTATAAAGCTATTGTCTGAATTTAAAGTACCTCCGCATATCAAATTTGGAACCCCCGAGGACACATACGCTAGCTGTTTATCCTTTAGAGTTAAACCACCTAAAAAGGATGTTATACGACAATTATCTAATTTCCCTCGAAAATTACGTTATTCCATGAAGATGGATAACGTACATCCTGAAGATCAAGATCGTGACTTCATTTTAGAATACAATTTAAGCGAAGGTACCGTGCTAATACAAGAGCTCGAAAAGCGCAATTCTGGTCGTCGCGAAGGATGCTTCTTGAAAGCAATGCTCGTTACAAAACCTGGAACTGATAGAGATAATCCATTATATTACACGCCGCAAGACTTTTTTATTGGAGCCCAAATTAATATTTTTAATCATTACTTTACTATAAACGGCGCTGATCTATTTGTATATCGTTATATGGAGGCAAATCCTGAAAAGTTTTGTCAGCAGATACGTGATAATATGCGCAATTATTTTGCACAGCAACAACTACTTCAAAATGATATAATGATAGAAACAAAGAAAATACAGCAGAGACAACACGACGCGGACATCTTTGGTGAAAAAGAAATGGAGAATGAAGTTCCTACAAATTCTCAAATTTGTCAGGATGTTCAAGGAACAACAAAAGAAATTTTGTAAAACACAAAATGAGATCTTCCGTCACTGCCTTAATTTAGTTATAACAAATTCATTAAATATTTATATTTTTTTTTTTTTTCTTTTTTTTATCTATCACAGAGAATACAGAGAAATTTGTATTTGCCAATGGTAAAACAGAATCAAATATTTAGAATTAAGCAACAAATGTAACTAACATTCATGCACTCTATTTAAATATTATTATCAAAATTATTTAACTTACTACAATCCCATGATCCTTAGAATATATTAATAACTTTCTCTGAAAATGTATAAAGTAGAAAAAAAAAAAAAAAAAAACTAAAAAGGAATATTTCTTTGACATTAACAAGTGGATCCAACTCAAGATCGTAATATTACTGATACTGTGTGTATTTATATATTGCAGAAGGTAAATAATAATTATTGATTATTGCAAATGTGTTATCACTTTTGCATAAACTATGAATTATAAAAGTCACTTTAGTCTATACAAATGTTATTGTTTGGTAAAGGGAAATAGCTTACAACGATGTAATATAAGTTGTTTAGATGTAAATAAACTGAAGCAGAAATCTAATGATACTATTTTAGACAACCGTCAGATATTACCGAGAATTTAATTAGCCAGTTTTTAATTAACCAATAACCACAAGTAAAGCTATAACGAAAGATAGGAAGGAATCGTTCCTTTTTAAATATATTTTTTTACATTGTAAGTTTGTATATATATATGTGTGTGTGTATGAGAGTGTGTGTGTGTGTGTGTGCGCGCGCGTATGTGTGTGTATATACACACTCATATGTATATGTATATATATATATATATATATATATATATATATATATATATATATATGTATATATATATATTAGTTGCCTAAAATATTGATTTACTACTTGCACTTGCAGATTGTAAAATTGATAGATAATATAGATTACTGTTCTCTAAAATACGCAGCACTTTCATCAAAAGCATTGTTTTAGATAGAGATGATCTAGACATAATAATCTAAGCCTAATAGAAAAATGCAAAATAAATCTGTTCCATTGTAGAAATAATTCTAATTTGCAAGATATATTTTTTTATCCATTGTAGAGATTATACTATACCACAAGAGAAATTATAGTAACATATTTAACAATAAGAATCTTGCTTCGTGAAATACATGTCACATTGTAAAATAATAATCATCAATATTATCGTTTAAGTTACAACAAAGTAACTGCACAATATTGTTACCCCTTCCTCCTCCTCCATCTCCTCTTCCTCGCTCCCTTATTTTTCCTTGTATATCTCGAACCATTTTCGCAGTCCATGGTTAATAGAGTAATAGATGAATCAAAACAATCAGTTGATAATAACTATAGCTATCATTCAATGGTCAAGCATAATGATTATAAACAGAACATTGAATAAGCTCCTGCATCCCTTTAACAAAGAAAGGAAAGCCCTCTCAGTTGCAGGCACCAGATTATATGTCCACTGACGTTTAGAACATTGATTAATTTAAATGACACTTGATATAATATTGTTCTCGCGTAGATTTTTTACATTTTCAACAAAAGTTTAAGCATTTTACAAGAATTAGTCCATGTATTACAGTTTTTTTCCTTCTGTTCCATATCCTGTGTTTTTTTCCTTTCATTTTTATTAATTTGTACGTTTAAGAAACACCTTTCGACGAATAACACGCAACACCACACTAGATACTTATTACCGTCATCAAGTTTACCCAATATCCTTTGAGACTGAATTATCTTCTTCTTCGTAATATTTATTATTACATAATATTTATTACGCTAACGCGACGCTAATTATCATATGTATTATTAATCATTTAATAAAAGAAAGTGGCCTCGGAATGGAGAGTGAGTTCCATGATGGAAAGACAAGGCCCATTTCAAATCCTGAAAAGCGAACGTATGGAGTAAGATGATAATTAGCCGCAGCGTTCTTCCTTTACATTCATTTATCTTGCCAATAATAATAGCTTTCAGCTGTATTCATTGCTACTGACGAGAAACTCCTCTGCCTCTACCACGGCCACCATCTCGATCCTAAAAATAACGGGGAGGAAGAGATAAGAGTATGTTATCTATCTTTTATGAATGACCATTGTTTAAAATCAATCCTTACCTTGCGTTGATGTTGATGAAGATGATGTTGAGAGTGTTGATGATGATCTCGTGACAAATCTCCAGGATGTCCTCTATTTCTATGGTTGGAAGAAGGATGATGATGTTGCATAGAATTCAAAGGTGCCTTGCGTTGATCTTCTTCTGCTTGTCTTCTTTCGTAATGTCCAAAATCATCAAAAATACTAGTAGAATGACGATAAGTATGCAATATACGCAGAACTGTTACACCTTTCGCATGAGGAACTTCTTGTGCATCCCTCGAATTGGTTACTGGCTTATACTCATTATTCTCTAATTTAATATGTCGTAATTCCCCATTAGGGACATCTTTGACATAAATCCAACGAACTCTAAATTGTCCCTTCCATTTGTCTTGAGACCAAACAGAGCTGTTACTTTGATAATCGACAGGAGAAACCATTTGAGCCATTCCACAGAAGTGGCCAGATCCATTAACAGAAAAAAAAAGATACAAAGGTGCACCTTCGCGGCTAGCTTCTCTATATGCCTGATCCAGTCTTTTGTTTCCATGTTCCGTACTACACCAAATTTCATATTTAATGGATCTATGAATATCATCTTCTGAATAAGATTTAATTACAAAAAACCTAGCTCCAGGTGCAGTCTGATCAAATTCTACCGGATTATAATCATTTTTCACTTTGAGTTCGTCCAAAACAGGATGAGATTGTGTTTGCACAAGCTGTTGTTGTTGCTGTGACTGTTGTGACTGTTGTGATTGCTGTTGCTGTTGCTGCTGCTGTTGCTGCTGCTGTTGCTGTTGTTGTTGCTGTTGCTGCTGCTGCTGTTGAGTTTGATGCTGCTGATGTTGATGTTGCTGGTGTTGCTGATGTTGCTGATGTTGCTGATGTTGTTGATGTTGTTGGTGCTGTGAATGTTGCGGGTGTTGCGATTGGGTTGGCATATGGATCTGTGATTGGGGAAGTGGCGGAGGAGTTGTTGGTTGCCTGTTCCAGCAAGGCGGAGGAGGTGGTCTCTGTCTTTGCACGGGTGGTGGAGGTGGCGGAACCGGTGGTTGCACTTGCGGCGGCGGTGGTGCGGTTGGAGGAGGAGGAGCAGATGATTTTCCTTCGCCCCATGTTCCTATATCCATATTGTGTTTTCCTGGTACAATGGGCGGTGGTGGCATTCCAGCTTTCTTTTTCATTCCTTGAGACGATGAAAGTGGAGGAACTGGTTTAGCAGGTTGACTTGCAACACTTGCCCAAGTGACTTTTCTTGGCTCCTTTGCTTCTGATTTTATCTGCTGATTAGATGTTGTTTGTTGATCTTGTCTTGGAACCTCCCCACTTCCAATCGATAAGCTTTGTACACTTTGTTCAATAGTCTTAATAGCAGCGCTACTTGGTGTTGGATAACTCTCATTTCCCCTTGGTGCTTGATAATAATCTTCGTAGCGAGTTTTTCTAGGTGTGCTCCAAGCACTAAAATCACCATTTCCATGGAAATAATTGAAGGCAGGTTGACCAAATGTACTAAAACCACCACCAGCACTCGCGGAGAACATTCCATCCATACCATATGCATCATGACTTATTTGGCCTCCATATCCAGAGAGAAATGCAACTGGATCTGTTCCATTTGACCAGGTACCATCCCCAGCACCAAACGCTTGGTAAGGAAATGACGTGCTCGCATAGTATTGATTGTAAGGATCACCAGTACTAATTGGATAACTCGAATGATGTTGCGTATTGTTACTTCCTCTCCATGAATCAAATCCAGTATCTTCTCCAGCAGCATGTTCTGATTGTTGTTGCTGTTGCTGATGTTCTTTGGGACCATTGCTTACTAGAGAACATATTGTTATAAATTAACTTGATAAGAATGTCTCCAAAATATTACTATTGAATCGTATAATTCTTAATAATTTAAATACAGGCCACGATATATTTTATACTGACAGCTATGATATTGAGAATACATATGTGTTAAAAATAACATTAATACAGTATAGAAAATGTCAATATACTTATCAAAGCAATTATATTATCTCTCAAGTGCAGATGAGTGCATAGATATGATATTGTTTGTTTCTAAATCAAAGGTAACAAAATTATTTATAATAAAAGTAGCCTTCTGAGTGAATGAAATTATAATGTTCTTAAATTACATTGAAAAATAGATACGTAAGAATGTGTAAACAATTTGAAATGCCATACTCTATGATCTCTCTTATATTTTATTAACTAATATTATATATATATATATATATATATATATATATATATATATATATATATATATATAATAAAGCAAAAGGAAGGATTTATTTTCACTCTCCTCAATGAATACACAGTTTAAAATATATAAACATACACGGATATTAAATAATTACAAATAAAGCACAAAATTGTAACATCTACTTATAACATAAGATTAAAACTTGAAAGGTATCTGTATAAATAATATACTTTTTCAAGGATATATATGCGTATTTATCATGCAATTTATTAGTTATTAGCTTTCTCTCACACGTTATTTATTGGACTACTTAAATTGAAGGAAGCGGAGAACATGCAGATTATATCAAATTCTAGAACCATTTTCTTTTCCATTTTTTTCTTATTTTTATATATTTTCTTTTCCGAATATATGCCTATTCTAGATAATTTAATGTCCTATCTAATGAAAAATTAAACAATATGAATATACAGATTTGTAAGATTTTAATGTACACATAATGCGTTGCATATACAATACAAATATTATGTATGTATACATAGATACGGTATACGTCCTTATACGTGTACACGACAGTGTCGCGCTCGCGTGCGCGCGCACACACATACATGCGTTAAAGGTAGATATAGTATAACTCGACATACACGCGCAAAAGTCAAAAGAGCGACGTAAAAAGTGTAATAACAATAAAAAGGTCTTACCTTGATTGTTGGTTTGCCCTTTCATCCGCTGCATTCCGTTGCATGAAAAAATATAGAAAATTTAGAATGGCTGCTTCAGTGAAAGGAATGTGCAGAGTAGCAGTGTGGTAGCAAGTCAACACACTGACCTGATTTGAGACAGCACCTGCCAATCCAGCTGACATAACCTGTCGTACGGTCCGTCTGCTCTTTACAGACGTCGAAACGACGGCAATGCTTTAAAAAAAGAATAGTTTTCAAATGCAACACCAGAATATTACATAGGACACCGCGAATACTTTCCTAGTATACGCGATCACTTCTTCAACTGTTCGAGTAGAGTTTCACGTAAATTACGAATTTTCACTAAACCTGAGACCTCCGCGCACTGCCCCCCAATGTTCTGCCGCGAGAGAGTCTCAGGAAAGACTCCTTTTTTATGCACAAAATCAGATAAATTTTCACCAAATTTTTAACTCTGAATGCTAACTACGTGACGTGCACTGACCTCTCGTATGTACTGACCGAATGAGTAACTGTCTAAAAATAAATGTCACTGACGCTTATCCTTTTTGACGATTTTCTCTTTAGGGAATTTTTAAAGATGAAATCTAACTGATTGTTTTATCGCTATATATATATATATATACAAAGACATATACATATGCACACACACACACACACACACACACACACACATATATACACGCACACACACATGCATACATATGATCCGTTTTTTTCATTTTTATTAAATGAATAGTTTTTTTTGGACTTTATAATATCATACAAGTAGACAAGATGGTAGCCTTGAAATGTAAGTTACGGAAAAGGACTGATTAATCAATTGTTGTTACAGTCTTGTTTATGTGATTGGTCGTCTCTTACCTGTTAGATAAATCTCAATAATTCCGATCGCAAGGCCGTAGTCGTTCTTTCGTTAATTCTTTGTTTCTTTCATCTTATCTATTGTAATGTTAATATTTGAGCTTAATAAAATCTACAATCGTTTTTAATTCACATGCATGTAACATACATACATATATAGATTGTAACAAGGTAGCGCCATATTAGCTGCCTTATATTAGTAAAATTATTTTTATAAGTACAAGTGGTAGCACTGAATACAGGTCTTGCTAGTCATGTCGCTGATAGATGGCGAGCATCAGTATGGCCGCTCAGTCGGAAGGAATTAATCGGTTGAGAATTTGTATTTAACTTGGCTTCTACGTTCGAATAAGAAAAAAAAGAACAGTGATTTATAGTGGCAATAGTATTTCAGAAATAGTATTTGTTTTTCTTTTTGAAACTCTAGACATCATTATTATTTATTATGAAATCTTTATAAACTCTTCAATACTCTTAGTAACAATGTCATATATCATTTAAAGTTGTTCGATGACAACTTATTTGCATTGACCGTGACAGCTTGCTTGCTTTGAAATATGTCTATTTTTACGGTGGCAGGTGATTCTTTTCTAAATGTCGAATAATTATTTTGTTTTTTAAATAAATATATGTTATATTTTCTTTTTTTGTAATCATTTCTACTGTACTTTAACACGAACGCTTTGTTTTGTGTAATTAATTTGCAATACTCTGGAGTTTCAATGGGTGGCATATTCTACAACTGAATTATTCGACAATGCTATTGTGTATATATTAAGCGCCATAAAGTGGAATTGATACAAAAATATCCTGTATCAAGCATGTATGTATTCTCATATGCAAGTTTTCTCAATGCATTATACTAACTCCATTTGATATGAGTTCTTTTTTGCTGTATCTCATTCTTAGCTATATCACTGACAACACAAACGATTCTATTTGTTTTTCTTTTTTTTCTTTGAGATAAAGCTTGACTTAAAAAAAAACTGTTTCTTATAGGAATAAATCAGTTGAAAATCTGTTAATGTCTAGTCATGATGTAATCAATAGTATAAACTCATCAAATTTGGGACATCAGAGTTGTGCAACAAATGTAGGGAATGGAATATCAACGGAGATACCTCAAGAAACAATAAATAGCGGAGGTGGTAGCCCTAAATCTAGTCCTAATTTATCTCCTCGGCCAAGTCCTAAAGCTCATTGCAGACGAGAATATATTAGATTAAATTCTGACTCGAGTAAAGAATCAATTCGTGCTAATAAATCAGACGATCAGTCACAGGTAATATTATGTTTCATATCGATGTTATGAGTTCCTCTATTTGCTTGTTCTAATAACATTAGAAATATCATTTAATTATTATTTTTTACTTAGGAAGCGATAAATAAGTCGTCCGATTCAGTCGATTATAGTAAGAGTTCTACGCATGAAGCTAAAAAGGAATCCAGGAATGGAGATCGAAACAAAAAGAAATCATGGTACCACGTGTTATATCCAACGTACAAATCTCGGTCCGAAGATTTTAAACGGATATTTAAAGATGTTCCAGATGATGAAAGATTAGTTGTAGGTAAGTAATTGAATTTTTCAAAAGAACATATATTTATATAAAAAAGGGATACAATAAAAGCAGGTCAATAGGGTTAGCAAAGTTCTAAAATATTTCTTACACTTTTTATAGCTTTAAGCGTTATTCATGCGAGATTATATCAATTGTAGAACCTTTATAGAAGAATCCTGAATCCACAAATCAGATTGTGATACATCTCTATCTATCATCTTTCTCCTTAGTAAGTTATCCCCTGCCACCTCATCTGACATTGCTTTTGTTGTTCAGATATGGCATTATTTCGTTATGTTTTAAGAGAAATAGATGTGATTAAAAGTTTTCTCTTTCTTTCTTTTTTTGTTTTTTTATTTCTCTTCATTTAAAAATTATACATTGTATAAACGTGCATCTGATTAATATTTTTAAGTATGAACTTTTGTAAGATCTTAATCCTAAAAATTTAGAAGAAAAGTTAATAGCTTATACCCATAACATGCCTTGGGGATTTATGTTGCAACATTATATTTGTTAAATTAGACAAATATTAGTACTCACGATACCATGTATATGCATTATATACATGGTATCGTGGTATAATTGCACAAAAAGAAAAATTTTCAAATATAATACGAAGTTCCAAGAAGAACAAATTATCTCTATTGATATTGTTACATAAAGTCCCCAATGTTCAATCAATTAATTAATATAACACTTTTAGTTGTTTTTTTAACTGTACAATTAAATATATTGATTTCTCTTAAATTAAATCAATTAATAATTGTTAATATACAAGTTTATAGTAAATGGATGCACATAAAACTATGCTATAAATTAGTTCTATTCCTTTGAAATGATTTCTTTATTTTCCTTATGAATTCTATGCTTGATTTTACATACACAAATGAAATTTTTAGATTATTCCTGTGCCCTACAACGCGAGATATTAGTGCATGGAAGGCTTTATGTCTCTCAAAACTACGTGTGCTTTTATGCCAATATTTTCATGTGGGAAACATTGGTATCTCTACGTTGGAAAGACGTTACATCTATTACCAAAGAAAAAACTGCGCTTGTGATTCCCAATGCCATCTTAATATGCACTGTTAGTGACAAATTTTTCTTGACTTCGTTCGGTGCGAGGGATAAGACATATTTGATGTTATTCCGTGTTTGGCAAAATGCTCTGATTGGTCAGGTAGGATCAATTTAATATTATAAAAGAAATCCTATAAAAAGTCTTTTAGTTTACATGTATTTACTCATAAAGTAGGTTCTACAATAATATTTATGTATTGGGTTGGCAACTAAGTGATTGCCGGATTTCAAATAATAAGGAAACGACAAAATCCGCAATCACTTAGTTGCCAACCCAATACTTATGCAAGTAACACCAATCCCTTACTATATTATATTATCTTGGTAGTAGAAGCAGAAAAGATTACTAGGAAAGATTGATATATTAGTTTTATCTTGATCTTATCTAAGTTAATTTTGAAATAATATCTAACATTGAATCATAAAGTTAATAATGATAAAATGTAATATATGCAAGGATTTATATTTGAACAGAAGCAAAATAAAATTAATTAGCAATTATTATTCTTTATTACATGTTTCCCTTTAGCCAATGAGTATGGCTGAAATGTGGCAACTTGTTCACACTAGTTATGGGGATGAATTAGGATTAACGTCCGACGATGAAGATTATGTACCACCATTAGCAGCTACAGACGAAGAGAAATTTTCAACGCGATTATCCGTGGAATCATTTTCTGAAGTAATATATTTAATATCAATTTTTTTATAACTCTATGAATTATATATATATTTATATCTCGTCTTTTAAAAACGTAGGCGGAAGGTGCAAGCATGGAAAATTCAACTTCCCCTATTGTAGAACCAATTAATGAAATAGAAGAGCAAATTGTATCTTTACCTCCACCTCCACCTCAACCTAGAACAGATCCAACTCTTGATCCAACTGATCTAAGCGATACGACAGAAAGTGAAGCTGAAAAGCATACCGGTAATGGCTATATCTATATTTATATTGTCTGTATGTTTTATTCTATTTTCTTTATTTATTGGCTATAACAACAACAACAAAAATGTTTTAGCAAAACTGAGCATTCGTGGAGGTATGAAATGTACTTCTCCGCACGAAGGTCGTGAACTCTATAAAACTATTTTCCCTATACACATTGACCAGTTGTTCACTTTATTGTTCACAAATTCAAAATTCTTTTTGGATTTTCACACTGCTCGCAAGACCACTGGTAATACAAACAATAAATTATGTTCCACAATTGAAAAAATAAAAATATTGTTATGTATTTTGTAATATATTTGTAATATTAGATTGATCAGACGAAAACTTTTAAGTTTAATTACTATCCGATTAATCTAATATACATTGCCTATATACTAAATTAAAGCCCAGATATGCTGGTTTCATTGCTTTAGATTTGGTACAATCTGCATGGACACAAAATGATCAGACTGGTCAAAAAATGAGGACGATTTCTATGACAGTATCATTAACTCAAACAATTGGCCCAAGGAGTTCTCAAGTTATGGAAACGCAGGTATAAAGTAAAAGAAAATTACTTTAATAAATAATTAGATTTTCCATTGATAAATTTCGATTGTATAAATTCGATCTTGAACTTCAAATAATGCCAAATCTGTCGTACTTCATCTTTCATTTAGATTATGTTGCCATGCAGCAGACCAGGTCATCTTTATTGCATCGATGTAGAATGCACAAATGCAGGTATCCCATATGCAGATTCTTTTAGTGTTTTAACTCATTATTGTATGAATAGCGTATCGGACAATGAAACGAGCCTGACAATATTTTCACAAATCAAATATAAGAAGAATGTTTGGTCTTTCGTGAAAAGTAAGTTTTATTTTTTTTTAAGAATCAATATTTATAATATTACATATATTTTTGTTTAATTTTTAAATCCGCTTGTGATAGGTATGATAGAAAAAAGTTGTTGGGCTGGACTCGATGATTATTTTAGTAGTATAATAAAAGCTTTGAATCTAGAATGTGAAGAAGGTATCGGAAGTGCAGGATTAAAAAGAAAAACACGTAGAAGAAGGCGAGCAACATGCGCAGGAAGTGCATTACAAAATCACTCGCCAGATAATATGTCTCCCAATCATCAATCTTTACCTACAGATTTGCCACATATACACAATAATAATGGTATTATGAAATACACAAGTATCTCTCTAGTGTTTTGTATTAGTAATCTAAGTAATGTAATGTAATGTAATGTAACGTAATGTAAAGAAAATATCCATTTGTTTATACTGATTAATTGTACAGGTGCCAGTACTAGAAGCGATGCAGGCATGATAGTTAGTTCAATGCTTCTAGTAGCTGTATTATGTCTGATGATAATCAATGGGTTATTGTATTACAAATTATGGGGCCTGGAAGAAGCTGCAGCTTACACAATAATGGATTTACATGTTCTTAAGTACGTAAAAATTGAGGTACTTTGTGAATCCTTAAATATATACATATATACATATATACATATATACATATATACATATATACATATATACATATATACATATATATATATATATATATATATATATATATATATATACACGTATATAAGCTTGTATTGTATTAGCTGATAGTAAGTTTGATACACAGTGCATACCTTATTAATATAACATTCATATACCTTGATAGATGATTTTGATGAATTTTTAATAAATGCTTTGTCAGATTATAATTTCCTTTTAAAATTCAAGATCAGTTTCGATAGTATTGCGAAGAATGTCTTTTATTTGAAATATTTTTCGTATCTATAGGAACACCCCAAAGACTGAAGAAGATTGGATAAATTTGTTACAG
Organism: Vespa crabro; assembly: GCF_910589235.1. Classification (NCBI taxonomy): domain Eukaryota; kingdom Metazoa; phylum Arthropoda; class Insecta; order Hymenoptera; family Vespidae; genus Vespa; species Vespa crabro. The sequence goes on along the minus strand of NC_060960.1, from coordinate 11,359,068 downwards.
CAACAAGAAAGTTTGCATAATGTAGAGGTACGAAAATGGCAACGAGTTTTACACACTGCTGCACAATTACTTAGACAAGTAAGTCATATACTTTCATTGAATATTATACTTTTTTTTTCAAGATAATATTCCTTAGATTATTGATTTATTGATAAAAATATTGTTATTTTGTTTTGAAGACTGAAGAATCTTTAACGGAATTGCAAATGAGCATTCATCCTACTGCAACAGAAAAGATGTTTTCAGTGTTAAAACCAACTTTAAAGAATATGAATACCCGCACAGAACAACAAAGTAAATCTGAATTATAAATCCAATTTATTGGAATAATGTTAGACTCCTCTGTTAGTTCAAGGTATATTAATTGATAACAAAACTTTCCATCTATGAATATATGATTTTACAAACGTTACTTATGTGTTACACATCTACACGTATATATTTACAATATATTTTTCAATTTCAGGTTTGTTTTCTCATTAATGTTGATTCCACCATCAGTGATCTTGTGTATAGTTGAAGAAAGGGGAAAGAACTTACCGATACACTGTGATTATATTTAAAAATTCTCCAGCAGAATATATGGAATAATTTAGTGATAAATATTTAAACATTTACCATTTATATTTGGATTTAATGTTTTTCTTAGTGTTATTATATGTATGTATAATACATATAGTGTTAATATGTATCTATAATACTTTACACAAATTTGCTTTACACAAGAAAAAAAAGAAAAAAAAAAAAAAAAAAAAAAAAAAAATCAATTCTGTTATAAATGTGATAAAATAGATATATCTAGCGTAATGCATAACAAATGGATTATTATTTCAATATTACTTTGATTTACTGGTTAGGGCGGCATAGTTGATTAATTAAAAATAATTCATCAAATCATTCTCTGATTATGTTATTATGTAAAATTCTGTATAATAGTACCAAAGCGCATCCCTGATTTTATAATGGTTTTTTATACCGACGATAAGTACAGACGTAATTATTCTTCAACGATTTTAATGAATCAAGTCTCATTTTGAAGATGAAGGTTTTTAAGCAAGAATATGACTTTTCTGAATTTTGGGAAAAGCCTTATTTTTTATGTATACATTATTCTTGAAAAAACATCTTTTTCAAGACACGTTGTTTAAAAATTCGAAAAAGAATGAAACTTTCGTCTTTAACATGAGACCTCGTTCATCAAAATCGGTTAAGAATTATGCCTATGGCATAAACCAGGCATACGACCAGGAGTAATAATGAACAGCCTTAAGACACCTACATGCAAAGTTACGAATTTGTTTGTTGAATTAAAACTTAATATTCGTCAAATATTTAAGAAGACTCTTTAATCAAATAAATTGCATACATATTTTTTATTTATTTATCTTCTGGTTTATTAAATACAAGAGTGTATCCACATTTACCACAATAGTGACGGTCTTCCATGGCTGCCATGAAAACACCAGCGCCACATTGTTCCATAGGACATTCACGTCTTAGCCGATGGATCTTTCCATTTTCATCGACCTAAGAAATATTGATATATATGATAAATATGCTGCTATAATACGGATTAATAAAAAAAAATGTAAACTTTAATACCTTGTAAAATTTTAATACGGCAAGCTTGACCTTCTTCTTCTTGTGCTTAATTTTTTTAGGCGTTGAGTAATTCTTCTTCTTACGTTTCTTTGCTCCACCTCGTAAACGCAAAACCAAATGCAAAGTAGATTCTTTCTGAATATTGTAATCTGATAAAGTTCTGCCATCCTCCAATTGTTTGCCAGCAAAAATCAATCGTTGTTGGTCGGGTGGAATTCCTAAGAAAAATACAAAAATATTTTTATATATAATCTTGTATCTTTCAAAAAATACTTTTTTTTTTTTTTAATCGATTTAATAAATCGATCAATATATTTACCCTCTTTATCTTGAATTTTTGCCTTGACATTTTCAATGGTATCAGAACCTTCTACCTCAAGGGTGATGGTCTTCCCTGTAAGCGTTTTTACAAAAATCTGCATGATGATATCTTCCTATAACTGCAACAATACCAATTGAAATTAACTTTTTATCATGTACCACATAAGGAAGGAAAAAAAAAAAAAAAAGAAAAAAAAGTTATAGTTTGAAATTATTTCATAAAATAATTCTATGTATATTAGTGAAAGGAAAATCGTGTAGAAGACAGTAATATAGACAGACAGATATTTTACAAGATATCTCTTTATTACAGTCATTCTTTTACATAAGGAAAAGATACAAAGGAGGAAGATAAATTAATAAGTAAGAACAGCAAATTACACATTGGATTAAACAAGTAATATGGCATTGATACAACCATCATTTTCTGGATTATTTGTGACTTGTGCGTATTTGCCCCATACAACTTTACCAGATTGGGTTACAAGACCTAATTCCGAGATATTTACTTCAATAATAGTACCTTTAGTTATTACACCTAAATTTGTATACATAGGAGAGCTTGGGTTTTTTTTAACGTCTATGATTGGTAGATAAAAAGTTGCTTTCAATTCTGGATGCGTAACGTGTGCTTTTTTAAAACGTAACGCCATCGGTCTAATAAATCTTTCAAACTTGGGTGGCTTCCTTGTAAAGTTTTCACCAACGAATGTAACTTTAGTAACCATTCTTTTCCAAGATTTTCGTTTAGACTTTCCACTTCTCATTACTTTGAAAACTTCAGATTCTGATTGAGCTTTAACTTTAGGTATCGGTACATCCCATTTTCCAACCTTTTCCTTTCGTTTTTGCTTAATCATATTAGACAATACTTTTGCTCTTTTAGTGACATCCCTGTCAAGAAGATATACCGGTACAGCTCCGTCTGAAGGATTCTCTGATGTTTGCTTTACTCTTTTCTCTTCATGAGCCTTGATCTTTTTCTTCATTTGAATTTTTTCATTGCGACGCTCTTTATTAAAGATCTTAGCCTTAATACCACGCAATGTACGTGCACGTTCTGCCCGTTTATGAGGCTCCCGTGCTTCTCGTTTTCTTTTTCTCTCTTCATAATCCAAACGTCGTCCATATAACTTTCGGTGTTTGTCGATATATTCGTTCTGTGGCATTTTCGATCGTTTTAAATTTCTAAAAGAGAGAAAACAAAAATAAATAAAAAAATTGCATTCTAAGTAACGGAAGTAAATGTTGCGTTAACATTGAGTTCATACAGTTAATGTATCGTAAACAATATATTATAAAGACAAATGTATTATCGACTTACCTTACAAACTAATTTACACTTACGACGAACAATCTCACTGTAAACTAAAATATTTTATAATTATTTATCACTAAAATTTAGGATTCCAAAAAATCAATTAAAAGTCAATAGATGTTTATTTATTACTGTTATATATGTTATATCCGATATTTCGTTGATGCGAAAATATGCAACGCGTGTTAATTAACGTAAGCATCGGTATTGCAATTTGACGGAAAACTTAATTTTGTGCCACATCGTGCCAGCATCATATACGCGCGCGCACGCCATGTGCCAATGCAAGTTATAAGTAAAACGGTACTTTGACATTAATCGAAATACCTGTGTTTAAAATAATTGTTTACGGTGACTAGAGAAGAAATGATCGAGATACCAATCGATCGAATATATTAATTTTAACCGCGAAATAATATAAATAAAAGAAAAAGGAATTGGAACATACCTTCGGCTGTGCTATCCGATCTTGGAAAGGAAGCAGAATTCTAGATTAAAGAAACATAGTAATTATATAAGAAGGTGAAACGAGTGTTAAAAATATTGCCTGTACATTAATCGCACCATCTATCGGTGCCATCTATAACAATTACATCCATTAGTTCTTCCTCTTCCCATCAGGTGTATTATGTAGTTACAGCATATACTCGGCATAACATTTTCATTCCTTGCTGACGAGAATTAAATGTGAGTTTTGTATAAATTTTTGTCTGAAAAATTTTATAATAATCCTCGAAATATGATGCTATTAATTTATTAAGTGTAATTTATCTTACGCGAACGAAGAAATTCTGAAGAAGTAAGAAATGGCACAGATTTCTAATTCAAACGTGTTTACAAACGATGCTGCCTCTTCGACTAGTACATCCGATCTTTTGCAACAAGCATTCCAACAAGTTGTTGACGACGATGATAATGAAAGTGATTTCGTTGCGTTTTTGCAAAACGATGAAAATGATTCTCAAACAATTCATCTCACTTCGGAACAGGCAGCTGCATTAGGTTTAACTTTTGAGATAAACTCCAACGAAGAGGTTATATATCAACAAAATCGTGGTAGCGTTATCCCGAATACAACAAAAATTACGGCAAATGATAATTGTAAAACAGAAGATGTAAGCTCGGTATCTCCACGGGATACTTTTACGGATGAAGATTTCAATTTCGAAACGGCTCAAGTTCAAAATGATGATGGCATTAGTGATATAGTTAAGTCCGAGTGTATGGACTATTCAGAATGGCAAATGCAGGAAGATTCTCCTAATGAAAAATTGCAAAATGAAACTGTTGCAAATAGTTTGACTTTAGGAAACATTTGCTTACAAAATCAAACCATTAATTCCCAGGCGCAAACATTGGAAGTAAAAAACAATTCCATTCAGATTAATTCCAATGCACAGAGAATAGTTTTAGAACAACCAAAGGTACATACAATAATGACAGACATTAGGCAGATTAAATCTGAAGATAATTCGCACTATATGGTAGAAGATAACTTGGCACAAAATCAACCGATGAATAACGTATCCAATTCTCAAGCACAAATCCTGCAAAAGTTACCGATACTTTTGCCGTCTTCGCAATTCATTATAAAACCTGCGCAAACGATATTAAAGCCAGCCAAAAATGTTAAATTAATACAAAACATTAATAAACTTACAAACACTAATTTAAATTCCATCAATGGAATGCAATCGATCAACATGAATTCAAGTTCTAATTCTGTGTTACTTTCAAAAGCGGCGGTGATCAATACATTATCACCGCAAATAATAAAAGCAACCCCTATTACGGCTCAACTTTTGAACACAAATAATGTATCGGCACAGTTATTAAATACATCTCACATTATAACAGGAAGCTGCGAAATTGGAAATCATACGAACACTCCTCAGATCGGCAATACTGTGGTAAACAGCACACCTGTATTACCACAAAATATAGCTACTTCACAAATAAGAATATCACCTGCGATAAAAACTACACAATCATCGTTACAAAAAAGTAATATATCTCAGCTTCTAACGCCTATGTTAAAGAGTGCTACTGCTATAACTAAAACAGTACCAAAAACTGCTCAACTTATTAATAATGCAAATATAAGTCCAGCGATATCTACAGAACTTAAGCCAGTTCAAGTTCCTACACAAATAATTAAGGCAACATCATCATCTGTAATGGGAAAAAAGAGTTTAGTAACGCCAATGACAAAAATTATAACGCAGACAAATTCTCCAGTTATTTTTAGAACTGCATCGATCGTTAAAACGCAAGATTCCAAAACAACGATGACTAATTCAACTTCTATATTAAAGCCAACACAAACCTCATCAACACCTATATCTATATTGAAACCACAGACCAAAGTGGCTTTTCATAATTATACTAAACAAAATCAAACTGTTACATTAAATACTAGTAATTTGACTACCAACATACCAAATCTGTCACAGACGACACCAGTTCTACAACAGAATGGTTCATCGGACAAAACAAAATCTGTCCAAAATGGTATTTTTAAACAGAAGATTAATTCATCCATAAATGGAGCATGTCTTAAGATAAATAAAAAATCTAAAGGGATACCCACAACAAGATCTACAACAATTGTCTCAGAAACAGCAGATACATCTAAACCATTGGGATCCAGTGAAAATCCTATACAAATAGTACAACAAGGTCATCATTTTCACAGGTATTGTCAAAAAATTAATCTACTTAAAGGATTAAAGGTATAAGATATGTACATGTTAGTCATATAGTTATTCTAATTACATGTGCACGTACATATATTTATAAGTCCGTTTAGAAGATATCTATATTTCTCTATTTTTACATCTTATTTTAGCATACAACGTCTTTCACCAACTCAGTTGAAACAAATCGCTCATGTATTGCAACAACGCAGCCAAGAAACAAGTATGTCTAATGAGAGAATCGTCTATAGGTCAGTTATATCAATAAGGATAAGTAATAGTAGTGAGCAGCGAGAAAAGAACTATTTAAATGTTTTTACAAATTAATTAAAACTTGTGCATTTTTATACAGGGTAGTGTTTCCAGAAGAATTAGATTTAAGATTGAAAAATCCTGGAACCTTAATAAAAAATCGTGGTGGTAAACGAGGACGACCGAAAAAGAATACTATTAGGCCCTCTCTGATCCCATCGAAAACAGCAGCGGTTCCTGAGGAAGAACAAGTAGAATTAAAGGTTTCTTTTCTTCTTTTTTCTTTTTTCTTTTTTTTTTTTTTTTTTTTTTTTTTTTTTGAAAGAATAAAATATGTATAAGCTATAAAAATGGTTATACCTTTTCTTTATACGAACTCATTACAGGATGATAGAAAAAAAGTTATAGCCAGAACACGTTCTGGTAGACTTTCAAGACCACCGAGACATATGGTACGAGATTACAAACATTTACACCATTCAGATTTTTTACAACCAGACTTGGATGATTCGGATGGCGGCTACAGTGACTATAATACAAACAATGACAAAATTGAAGATGAGGAGTCACCTAAAGAACTTTTAACAGGATTGGAAGTACCAAAGAGAAAAATATCAGATCATTTCAGATGTCCTACATGTAACAAAATATATCTGGGAAGAACACGCATGGCAAGGCATTTTGAAATGCATCCTGATCATGGTAGTCCCGAACAACTACCACCACCTACACCTGATCCTGAACTTAAGCAAAATGTTAATCAAGATCCCTTAAAACGTAAGGGGAAAAAAAGAGGGCCATGGGCTTATGTTACACCCGAAGCTAAATCAGAACGGCGTAAAGTTAAGCTAAGAGAAGCAATTTCGGTATGTGAAGATACTGAAATAATAAAAATAGCCGCAAAGCCGGTACTTAATGCACAATCTCTATATGAGTTACTAGTTTTAAAATCTGAAAACAATGTTAGAAATTTTTTACAAGAGGTAAAACAATTGATGGATAAAATAAGAGAGAAAGTTGGCGAAATGTTATCTTTAGCGAATACTGATAAAGGATCGGACAAAGATTTAGTAGATATTAACGAAGAATTGCTTTGTGATGCCTTGGGTGTTAATCCTGGATTATATAAAATCAATAATGACGCATTAAAGAGTTACGACGAAGAAACTTCGAACATTTACATAAACGAGGAACCACCAGTAAAACTACGAAAAACGGGCAATTCTGAAGAATCTAAAGAAAACAATGAAGAAAGGATGTCTAGTGGATTTTCAGAGAGTTCAGATCTTAGTATATCAGATTTTCTTAGTGAAAGGAGAACTGATTCGGCATCAAACCCGACGTGTCCAGAAGTATTATCGGCCTTAACATTAATGAGAAGAAATCCTACTTCTATCAATAATGTTGATAGCAATAAGGCTAATAATGTTTCTAAACTTTTAATTTCAAGTCCTGAAATTCAAAATCAAATTTCGGAGAATCCAGGATTCCAAAAAATCGATATTAATACAACCAAAGTTCCAAAATTCCAAACTTCAGAATCTCATAAAGATAATTTTACTAAATTAACCGATAATTTAGGACCATCCAGTAATTGTGAAATTTTTGCCAAAGTAGAAAGTAATTACGATCAATCGAAATTGGAACATATGGATAAAGCCTTTATAAAATTAGGACATGTGGAGCAAGATTTGGTGAAGCTTGAAAATGGCACTTTGGGATCATACGAAAAGCAAAGTATTCAAAGTTTGGATAAAATTCAAAGTGACTTGAATAATATAGAAGATGGCTCTCAGAGCTTTGCTAAAGGTTTTCAAAAATTGGTTTCTAAAATAGTACCTATGAGTACCTCAAATTTAAATTGTGGTAAAGTCCAAAGTTCTACATTAGATACAAGTCCATGTAAAATATTACCTGCAGCTTCAATTTGTAAAGCTTCAGACAGTATATCCGTGTTACAAGATACAGTACCAATTATTTCTAATAATTGTGATACTAATATATTTGATAGTACAGAAAATTTGGATATGTCAAAGGTAGCTCAATACGATCATATTACGCATTTAGATATTTTAAATAGTAGTAGTGTGATAGACAAAAATCTTTTAATTGACGAAAAGTTAGTTGAACAATTACACTTGGTAGATCAAACAAACTTGGTCGATGAGTTAGTATCGGAACGATTAAAAAATATTATGCCTGATAATATTTTAGAAGGTAATATCATACCAAATAATACAAATTTAGATACAGATCTTGATTTTGAAGCACTGAGCGAAGAATTTAATAGAAATGCTAGAAGTTGATTTTTAGACCATCACGTGAATGATGGTATTATACTAAATAAAGTTATTTGTACAGTGTATAGTAATATTAGACATACAGTACAATTATTTGAATTTGTATATGAAACGAATGTATTTTTGATGATTGCTACACGTTTCTTTTCTATAAACTTTATGTATGAATTTGCATTAGTTCAAAATAGAACATAACATTTTTTTAGATCATTCGTATGTTTCTTTTGCTATAGGCAATTGTAAAAATGTACAATATCATTCAGTTGAATGTATATGTAAATATAATACCTAGATATACATAGTTATAAAAAAAAAAAAGAAGAAAAAAGGAAAAAAGAAAAAAAAAAAGAGAAAAAAAATATTTTCCTGTACATTAAAAAAATACACATCCAAAAGTTATCTTTTGGATTATAAAATGTATACAAAATGTTGCTATTAGACAAAAGTTTTAAAATCTATGACTGTCTAATAGCTTTGAATTTTGTCAATAATAGTTCAACTACTATTTTAGCAATATTAGTGAAGAAAAATTTCTTCAACGAAAAGAAAAAAAGAACAGGAGAATAAATTGATTAAGATGAACATTTCATTTTCGTGCAAGCAATAAGATTTTCATATATAATTGGACTTGTGTTAAAATTTAATTTTTATTTTAATATAATATTAATTATTTTAATATTTTTGTGTTGTTTGATCTTTTTGCATTAATCTTAATATTATCTTTTCATATTATTCTTTATCATAAATTTTTGCAGTTATAAAATGGTCATACCTATTGTTAAATACATGTAATTTTCTAATGCATTTAACTAAATTGTATATATCTAATGAGGAAGTTATATATTTCACCAATAATTCTTTCATCACAAATAATAGTTTTATTTTTCAATTAAAAATATATAAATATCTAAATATAATAATGATAATATGATAAGCAATTTTTAATAAATTACATTAAAAAAATATAGAAGACAATGTGGACATTTTCAAGCAAAGGAGATTTTATCCTCTTTTCCTATTACTGCGTAAAATAATTCTCTGTGTATTTATCTGTAAATATGTATTTAACATTTTTTTTAGATATGAAGCAAAATATTTACAATAAGTCATGAGATGTACATGTAATTATGTGTGATTCTAACTAATGCTATGATATAGAAAAATGCTTAAATATTTATGCGTAAGATTCATACTTCTTCCTCTTATATATATATTTACATATATATATATATTATATTGTATGTGTATATATATATATATATATATATATATATATATATATATATATATATATTATATATAAAGTGTTTCGTCGTTACATCAATATTTTAAAAGTTATTTTTGAGACCATATTTGATTTAAATATTCTTTGAAAAAATGGATCAATATTTTTTTGACTATATTTGAGAATAAAAATAATTTTATTTGCGAACTTTCAAAATAAGGATGTGAAGTCACTTTGTTAAGATAGATTCACTTTGTTTAAGTGCATTAGCAAAGGTTAGTAACATATCCATTAATTTATAATTTTACTTATATTGATTTGTCATGATCTCAGGTATCAGTTATTTATATAAGTAATATGTTCTTAATTGTGTTATAAAAGTTATGCGAATATATCTATATAAAAAGGAAAAAAAAGAGAAAATAAAGGAACATCTTTTTTTCTTGTCTATTGTTATTATATGTATAATCCCTATGTCAAATCGAAAAATTAATGGAAATTTAATATCGTGCAGTAAAAACATAGCATACTTACTAGTCATGTATATATTATTTATAATTATCTATGTCCAGTTTCTGTGAGCATTGCTTCTAATAATATTGTTACGTTTTTAGGTAACAAAGGTTGATGTAACCATGCAGAAAGATATAACATCTTTTGTGGCTCTGTGTGACAATGAGCAATATTTTCAAGAACTTTGTATTTTATTTGCATTTCGTTATTATAAGTAGTATATATTACTTCCACTGTACGTCCTACAAGATATTTAATGCTGATAAATATTGTATGCTATAAGAAAATATCTAGAAGTTATAGTTATACCAAACGCTGATATCGGCCAAGTTGTAAATAACTTTATTGCAGTTTTATCCAATATTATTAGAACATTTATCTGATGTGCTATTTGTTCCAAAGTCTTTACTAGATTACTCTATAACATATAAAACATATGCGATAATTAATATCATATACACACACACATAAACACATTATATACATAATACATAATAACATTGTATATAATATACATATATATATATATATATATATATATATATATATATATATATATATATACACACTACAAATAATTAAACACAATATACCAAGGTACGACAAATTTCCTCTAAGCTGTCACAGTAATCTTGTAATCGAACGGTATAATTTTTATTGGACTTTTCTTGTATTATAGATTTTAAAATATCAATTCCTTCAAGAGTATTATCATTCCACTGCTGAACAATCCCATGAACATCAGCTGCTAAATCTCGTAAATGACGAAGAGTTCCAGTTAAATTTTTTCCTTTTAACGATTTTGAAAATGGTGACTCCGCTGTGAATAATGGTATCGGTTTAAATCATACGAACGAATATTTGTCTACAATACAGTAAATCATAAATGATAATAAGTTATAGACGAGATTAATTTGTAAATAATTTTATATATATGTATATATAGGGATCAAATTACTAGAATTAAGAGGTTGTACTGCCACTTTTATCGCGCGTTTATCATTTATTCCTATTGATATATCCATTATGTCATGTAACAGAAAACTAATAATGCTTTAAAAATGCATTATAACACACTCGAGCAATATAAAAAAAGGTTCAATTACATTCCATTACGTTTTAATCATCTTTCTCTTTTAGCAGTTCTAGTTACAGCAGTTTAACAACAGTGTTGCCATCTATTGAATTTAAAATGTTATTTTGGTTATGTTCGTTTATAACGTTACTTGTTAACGAAGCATTTCTATCGTTCAAAGATAAAAATTGTAAAAAATACTTTGGACCGCTTTGGCAATTGAAGAAAAGTAATATATTCGGACGTAACTAATAATTTTGTATAAATTGCGTAGATAATATCTGAAGAATTTCAAATATCACGCGGGCGTATAGTCGAAAGGAAAATTGGGAGTTTTCAAGCCTGTAATAAATTTTACTTCTGAGGCAGTGAACCCGTAAAAGTTACAAGTGTTGAGACTGTTATGATAAGTGGGAAGAATTAAAAGAAAAAAAAAAAGATCTGTCGCGTTAAATGCACTCACATCTTTTAGTTTTCTTGACGTATATTCGAAGCTTGTGGTCTTAATCTTTAATGGCGATAGTATAATACTAGGTAAGTCATTCATTGTACATTTTTATCAACACATTTTAAGTTGCGTTTATAATTTGTATATTTTTGCTAGTTTAATTACGACAACGATTCGTATATTTCGCGCTATTCGTATTGTGTTTGAATTCGTGAAAATTCTTTAGAAAATCTTCGTTACTTTGACACGACACATACATATGTATGTTGAGTTTAGGTTAAGATCCACTCGTTGGTGGATTTTAGCATTTTCAATAGTTTCGTTTTACTCAATAATCATAGAGCAATGACTTTTGCAACGATATTATTGCACTCGCTATGTAATATTTAGATCGGTGTAACGTTAATATTTTTTAATAAGTTTATTATTTCTTATAAAGTATATAAGCATTCGAAAAACAGCATTTGCCAGAATCTTCATAACAAAAGGTTTATACGTTAATGTTTTAGGAAATAGAGAGCAGAGAGTAAGATGCAGACAATAAAGTGTGTTGTGGTCGGAGATGGAGCTGTGGGAAAGACTTGTCTTTTGATTTCATATACGACAAATAAATTTCCTTCAGAATATGTGCCTACTGTTTTCGACAACTATGCTGTAACGGTAATGATAGGCGGTGATCCATATACGTTAGGATTATTTGATACCGCTGGTAAGGACAACGAATGACTTTATTAGTTAAACGTTATAAGCAACATTATTTGGACGGTTTAAATATACATTGAATTAAAATTATATCACAGGCCAGGAGGATTACGATAGACTTAGACCTTTAAGTTATCCGCAAACAGACGTATTTCTGGTCTGTTTCTCAGTTGTTTCACCGTCGTCATTTGAAAATGTTAAAGAAAAGGTGACTATTACAAAATGTATATTCGCATTTTAAACAACGTATAACGTTTAGGACATTGAATTGAAACAATTGTTACAGTGGGTTCCAGAAATAACTCATCATTGTCAAAGGACTCCATTTCTCCTAGTTGGTACTCAGATTGATTTACGAGATGATGTTGCTACTATAGAGAAGCTTGCAAAAAATAAGCAGAAACCTATTTCAGCGGAACAAGGAGAGAAACTTGCGAAAGAGCTCAAAGCTGTGAAATACGTAGAATGTAGCGCTCTGACACAGGTATATCTATTTGCAAATAAGTCGAATTTATGTTGTATGAATTTTCCACGTTGCACGTACCGATCTCTTTAAATGTTTATTTTAGAAAGGTTTAAAAAATGTATTCGACGAAGCTATATTGGCAGCATTGGAGCCTCCAGAACCGGTGAAGAAAAGAAGGTGTATGCTTTTGTAAAGCATTTTACTGATTTTGCAATACAGTGTCCCTGACTATGAAGTAACAACATTAAAATGTATCAGGTGATTATCTCCTCTGTAGTAGATTAACGATAGGAGGAAATCTAACGTCTCTACGACGTAAAAAGGAGTATTCATTGGAGGGGCGTATTAGTAGAAGCCGCTTATATGAGCGCGACAACTGCGGTTTGCCTATGCGTTTCCTACATTTGACTATTTTCATCTGTGTATACATTCCATAAAATAATCTTATGTCTTGGCCTTATTTTTTTTTTCTTTTTTTCTTTTTATTTCTTTTTTTCTCTCTTTTTTTTCTCCTTCAAATAAAATTAACAATTAGTCGACAAGATTGGATAATCCTTGTTGAGATGCATAGCACAAAGAACATATTTTCTTTTCTTTTTTGCTCTTTATTTTGGAAAAAAAAAAAAAAAAAAAATACCTGCACCTTTAACATCCTCGACTTTTAAGAAAAAGTTTGATAAAAATCATTAACTAATATAGATATGCCAATCCTCGTTTTATCTTACGATTGGTACTATCAAGTTGATGTATTGGTAAAAAGTGCAAGGTATTATACAGAGTGAGAATTTAAAAAACTTATTGTGAAATCCATCATGTTATTATTCGTTTGACAATATTTTCAAACTGAATGGTTTATTTTTTAAAGATGAACGCCGGTATTTAAAGTTTTATAAAGAGTCTGTAAGATATCTGTTGGCATAGTATGAGGGAATCGTAGCGAATCATAGCATCGACGATCTCTTCGGACGAACGTCAAAAAGTTTAAAGAACGAGTCGATTCGGCCTTGCGCACATGGGCATCGGAAGAAGAAAGGAAACGCTAAGAGACGCTCCGATTCTCTTGCATATAAGTACGTTATTAAAATATATATCTGCCGTATCTGACGTATTAAAGAAACAATATGCAAGCAAAAGATAACATCAGAAAATTGTTCTAGACGATTCGCGTATGGCAGCTAAGTTTGGTCGCCAAACTTCTCCAACTCTTGGACAATTTAAATTACATTTGAGCGATGCGAACCTATTTTTTAATATATTGCAGATTATCGTTATGTGTTATCATATAAATAAGCGACGACAGAAAATTTACAGTACTCTTATCTTATAAGATTAATGATATTTTATCAATCAGATGTATGAACTGTGCACATGTCTAAGATATTAGCGAACTGTGTATAGTTTTTACTATAAACCATTCATCTTTTTCCATCGTTTTTCGATTTTATGTACTGTGTACTTTACATCGTCGTACTGCGTCGTAATTAAAAAGACGGAGATACATACGATCGGTTATCGTTGAAGGACATGGTACGTTATTACTCCTATTCGAAGGACTATCAGCTATCTTATTAAAATCGTGCGGTAAGTCACGATAGACACACGTTAAGTTACTAATTCTTAAAACAAGTATTACATGAGAAATCTTTTAATGACTTTTACACTATGAATCCAGTTGGAGATAATTGCATTTATTAGCACTGTACTGTGTCGGAATATGTAGACACATTCGTATTAAAAGAAAAAAGAAAAGGAAAAAAAAACTATTCGCATAAATATATTTATACCATGTAACACGAACTTTTGTTTACTATCCCGCAATCAAAGGGTACAAATATACGGTGAATATTTAAATAAGATCTTTAGGTGAATAATCTTGTAGATACGTTTTTAATATAAATTACAGGAGCAGAAGATGCCGCGGCCATTCTAAAATGAGTCTTCATCGAAGAACATTTGTTAGAACGTTACGAAGATAGAGAACGTTCATCGAGAGATTAGAGATTTTGCGAGTTAGTTTAGAAGGCAGGTATCGTAGTCTCTGTATTTTATCATAGGATAGTCTATTATTCTTTCTCGCTCGGTAGGTCCTTCAGGATTACCCCGGAAGCTATAGATAGATATATCTATGATGGAGCGACGTATCGACTGTGGACCGTAAAAGCGTTCGTTTACGGTCACGATTCACGTGGGAATCCTACGAGGATTTATTCCTTTTTTATCGTACGGATCACGTTCAGTATATCTCGGGTCATTACAATTAAATCTACTATCAGCTTCGAACTCCCCTATGCGTCTATCCCTTTCTCTCTCTCCCTCCCCTCTCTCTCTTCTTTCCTAATTTAATGCTTTTTAAATAATTTTCTCTAGCTTTTAAAGCGATAACTCGAATACAAGAGTTGGGGAACGTCTTTGTCGGAAAGGAAAGTTTCGGTTCAAGAATAGTATAGAAGATGGAAAAAAGTAAGATTGCGAAGGTAGGAGCAGTGGCAAATGATGGGTATGGACGATAGTGATTTGATTCTCGGTCTTTCATTGGTACGATCGTTCCTCTCTTTTTCTCTTGTTCTCTTTCGAATGCTCGAAGCTTTGGAATGGTCGAAAGAGGAGAAGGAGTCATTGGAAAGGTTCAACGCGAAGGGTTCGTAATCCCCTCGACGAACCGGCACGTGCGAGCGGAAATGCAGGCTGCCGAGAAAACGTAGAAAGACGGGAGGCATCCATTTGACGATCTCGATGGGATATCGCCGGACGTGGATCGCCCACGATCGTTCTCCGAGATCATCGTCCACCTCGCCGATTGCAAGTTCTCTTTTCTTACTCTCTCGGCACACTACTCTGTGGTTATTTCAATTAGGTGGAATCGTGTATCGGACGAGAGAAGTCACGGACGTATCGCGAACGTGCCTCCTCTACTCCCTTGACATTATCGCTAATCATTTTCGAATCGATGACCGCGTGCGCGCCCGTGTGTGTATCAGAGAGAGAGAGAGAGAGAGAGAGAGAGAGAGAGAGAGAGGGAGAGAGAGCAAGAAAGGGAAACGTCCGATTATTTACGGAGTTATTAAAGTCGGCTCTTTTATCTTGGAATTGCATGCAAGAATCATGCAATCAAAGTCGAAACGAAAGATGGTTTTAGGATAATTTATCTAAACTAACTTTAACAAATAAAGTTGATCGAATAAATCGTAAGGCCGATGACAATGCAAGGCTCTTTGTATCGCATGGTCCAGATCTCTCTCTCTCTTTCTCTCTCTCTCTCTCTCTCTCTTTTCTTTGGTCATTGTAAAACAAGATCCTCGAGTGGCCAGGTGGTGGCGATGGAGCTGCAGGGGGTCCGTGAACGCACGTTGACACAAGTCATTTTTACGCGGGTATTCGAAGCGAGCACGATGGGCGGCCAGGTTCGTCCTCTCGGCTGCTTTATGCCGACTTTCCTAGCGGTAGAAACAGCAGCACGATACCTCTGAATAATGGCGCGAGATCCGTGCCGTAGTCGCCAAGGGGGCGCCCCCATCCTGGACTCTCCTCCTCGTGTAGGATTCTCCCTCTCTCTCTCTCTCTCTCTCTCTCTCTCTCTCTCTCTCTCTCTCTCTCGAGATAGAATCGACGGGCCGAGGTGATTCTAGTCACCCGTCGTGATGTCCTTTCTCTACGTGCCACCCCGACGAAATTCTACATCCTTAGTAATATTCATTCCGCAGGGCTTGACAAAGAGGAAGATTCCATCTTCTTTCTTACACTTGCTTATGCCTTTTTATATATTCATATAAAAAATGTACTTTGAGAGTTGGAAACTATTTGGAAAATAGACTTTTTTTCTCGTCTTTTCTGACTAGACGTACGGAAAGTAGGCGCGTCCTCCAGCGTACACAACACCGGTTTTATAACGACTATTAAAGATTTAATGAATCTACCGTACCTCCATAATTTCGCCTTGTCGCGCTGCCTAATTAATACGGAATTCGAGCTCTAACTGGACGAGGATATATATTCGCGCGGCGTGCAGTTATCGCGATAAAATCGGCTATAACCTTTCCGTTATGATTGATTTTATGACTCCATCGGTTTCCATAGCATCGATTTTTCTTGCCTCCTTCGTGGCTCGCGAGAGACGACGAGATCGATTCAAAGAGAAGTATCTCGATTAAACGCTTTTTCGATCGATTTATTTCTTTTTTCTTGATAATAACGAAGAATTCACCGAGGCACTCATAGGTGCTCCTCGTAGATCGCACGAAATCGATCGTTTTTTCTTACAAATTGTAAATTTATAGAATCAATAGACAATGAGATATACGCTTAGATATGTTATTACCCGTAGATAACATAGCTAGGCGTACATTGTTCACGCGTCGCACGCAAAAGCATATACTCGTGTAAGTACTCGCTAGTCGATACGCGGTCCGCGTGTAATTATTCTTACGCACGCGAACCACAGGATTCGCGTGTAAATTCGTTGTGTGAACAGGCACTCGCGCGTAAAGCGTATAAGATAGCGTTAATGCGGAAAAGGTTTCGCTCCTTTTTCATTAAACGCTTTTCGATCCGCGCTTCCCTTCGATGCGAAGGTGATTTTGGAAGTAGATTTATACGAGAGGAACGAGTCCGAGGAAAGCAGGACGGAGGAAAAGTATTTTCCATATATTCCCTAGGAAACACGTGCATATTAAAACGAAAGTTTACAATGCGAAGAGATCTGGATCAGCAAGAGCGTAGAATAGAAAATGAATTTTTTTTCGTGCTTCTTGAAAAGCGACCGCGATGAATATGTATACGTTCGGATACGTAGATATCTACCCAGAGACAGATCGTAGCTTTTTCGTTCGCGTCTTGCCTCTTCCCATCTTTTATTCATGGCCTAGTTAGTTTGGCGCGTTCGCCGATGCGAACGACTAGTGTGAATTACTCGAAATTTGGAAAATTTGGTATTCTAATATATTCTATATCTATCGCGAAGGCGGCGAATCGCTCGGTTGGTATTACGTTAGGCGAGAAAACACGAGAGAAAAGGCGTATTATATTGTATATTATATTATTGGGCATATGTGAAAGACCGTACGCGCGGATCCGGGCGACGCATCTTTCACGGACATATCGCGTCGTTTGGAAAATAAATCGTCCCTCGTAAAAGTACTCCGTTTCGTGGTCAAGCGCGAGGTCCGTTTCGCGGCCGGACACGTCCTCGGCATATTATTTCGATCGGGAGGCCCGTACATCTCTTTCTTTTTTTTTTTTTTTCTTTTCTTTTTTACCCTCTGTCGGTAGATAATGCGATCTATTTTTTATCTCCCGCTCCTTTACCGATGTCACTTTTATTGTCCAGCGATGATCTCGAACGAAATCAAAAGTTTCTTCCTGGAAGACGAAGAGTTTCTTCCTTCGAAAGACGACACGACTTCTTCTACAGAAGCTCCGAGAGATGCCTTCCAGAAACGCATTTAGTCGCCATCGGCCGTTCCCTTGTCTAATCGTTAAAGTGGCAGCGTATCGTAGACGATACTCGTTCTCGAGGAGCCAAGATTCTTTGAGGATCCCAACGTCGAAAAAAGATTAAAAAAAGACTAAAAAAAGACGAGAAGTAACGTCTGGATATGGTCGAGTGTCTGGCTCCTGCCTGGTGTCTCGCGATAACACCGTGGCCAAGTGGCACGCGTCGCCACGATCTTGCGCTTCTTGCCGAACCAAACGATATACGCCACGGTACGTATACGCCACCCCCCGGCATCCATCCCGACGACGCAGAGCCACCCTCATCCTGAGTTCCCTTTTTAGATTAGACCAGACACGTCCTTTCGTACCGTTAACGAATCCATTTTTTTCGAAGACTATCTCCTTTCCAGTCCTTACCTTAGTACCCTTGTACGAGTCTTCGTTTAGCTTCCTCCTCCTCCTCCTCTATTTTATTTTCCAGTTTTCTTTCAAGTAAGAGATTCTTTGCCGAGATTAAACGTTTTAGCTCGATGGCGGATGGGAGGATGGTCGTGTACATCGATCTAAAACCTTCTCTTCCGCGAAAATTCTTGCTGATCCTATACCGTCGCAAAGAGAGGAACATTCGTTACCGATTTTACGATATCCGTTCTTTCGGTACAAGAGAGAGGAACCCTTCGAATCCGTTCTTCGAAGAAGCTCGATCTATCCTCCCGCAAACCTTTTCCCCATATTTATATCCCAGTTGCATGAACTTTGGATATACCTACGATATATTACGTTCGAATATACGTTTATCGAATATCGCGATTGCTTTTAAACGGTAATAATAAGTCTCTCTTATTAACGGGATATCCTTTTTTCTTTTTCCTTTTTCCCCTCAGATAGGCATTCGTGTGAGAGGTCAAAGAAGGAAAATCTTTGAAGCGTTACTCGATCCTCGGGACGTCACGTAAATGCGTTTTCAAACAAAACGATATTATCGAATCGAGGCCGGGACCGAAAGTCCGAACGGTCCCGATTTACGAGCGACTTTGCTTCGGATGGGTACGATGGATCGGCGGATAAAGGTGGGCAGCAGAAGAGGGACAACGTGGGTGGCAACAATAGCTCTTGAGCGAGCAGATTCTGGTGGCACAACATGCATTGTACGACCGCAGTTTGAAGGTGATTGATCACCGTTGCTGATCGCACGCACACGCGTGCCTATCCTTCTGGCTGCTCCCCCTTTTCTCTCTATCTCGTTTTGTCCTCCATGCTATCCCTTTCTCTCTTCTACGAACACACGGACAACGTGTCGCTCGGCCGATGACAAAATTCTCGTCGTCGATCGAATTCTCGGACTTTCGTTAAGGATTTGATCGATCGAGACGTAAGAGAAGATCGTAGATTCGCCATTTCGGGCTCGACTCGAAGAAATAAGGTACCTATATTTTTCAAGTCCCTTAGATGCGCGAGTGGTCAAAAGTGACTCGAGGATTCGAATGGAATTTACAACGTCGTCTATGAGAATTGATTTTGATCGATTAGCGTTGTACTTTATTATGAAACTTTGTTTCGCGCATGCCCGAACGGAGCGATGCGATCTCGTTCGAGTCACGTCACGTTACACGAAATACCATTCGGAGTGCATCCCCCTAAAAAAAGCCACATCGATTACGTACGCTCGTTACGGCGTTGCGACTCGACAAACCCAACGACCACCCTCCTTTTCTTTTTCCTCCTACCTTTTTCTGCTACCTTCGATCGCTACGAATGTCCGAATTTACGACGGAGATGTCAAATTATTTGTTCCAAACGATCAAAGTATACCCTAATCGACGCAAATATTTCGTTGCGATTTTTAGCGAGAATCGTCACGTTTGTTTTAGAATAGAAATCGTTTTGGCGTCCAGGCTTATAGGACGTCGCCACATGTCGCGAAGGCAGAATATGGTGATCCCTGCCATCATTACCAGCCCCTTGCTATAAGCGAGCGAGCGAGCTCTATCGGTACCGTCATATGGTGAAACTCTGCACGAGCAAACGAATGGACATTCGTGAATAGCCGAGTAATCGTGGCCTCTACTCACGATTTTATCGATTCTTCTTTGTATAAAATATTATTTTTTCATTTTTGAGAATGAAGCCTCCAACCAAAGAGACTAACTTTATCGTTACATTATCGTCGTCGTATATTCTAATTTCTCAACTAGAATCGATGTTGAGCGTTATGCGAAATTACGATAACCTTTTTCTCGAAGGAAAGAAAATTTGTGTAAAAGAGTCGCAAAGCATCGGTCGTTCCTGGATCTATCCGGCAAGCAGAGTTCATGTATAGCATAAACTCTCCCTTTCCCTCTCTCGTTCCATCGGACGGTGTAGCAGCAGCGTGAGACATCGAAAGGGAGCAGGAGAAGGAGAGGAAAAGAGAGGGTTGAAAGTACCTCATCAGGCTGATAACCCACGAGAAGCGCGTGTCGCCCACTCACGGTGATTGCTGCCACCAGGCTTGTACCTCTCCTCCCCTTCTCAAGCACCTTTCTCGATATCCCTACCACTCGCCCTTATCTCCCCACTTTGCTTCGACGTGGTTCACCCGTCAGAACCTCCCTATACGCGTTTGCATCACCATCCGCTCTGTAGAATCTCGACTCGTTCACCCACACGGCTCTCTCTCTCTCTCTCTCTCTCTCTCTCTCTCTCTCTCTCTCTCTCTCCCTCTCTCTCTTTGATTCGTATCTTCCTTCTTGCTCTTTGAAAGATTTTAGACCAAAGTCGTTCACGTTTGTTCTCTCTATCTCCGTATCTTTCTCTCGGTTATCCGATTCGTTTCAAGCTGTTCTCGAGTGGAAGAAACTTTGAGAGAAAATAAAGCGATTGAACGCGAGACGTTTCATAGTTAGGTACATCGAACGAATTTTTACTATGGAAATTATTGCGGTATAAAAGAAATTCCGTTCGAGCGACAAAAGACGATTCGCTTTTACCATCGTTTCTTATTGTCGTTTGATGTAGATGAAATTTACGTTCAACGTCTTCCTTTCCAATCCAATAGAGTTTATAATTTAAACGATGTTTAAGCCCACGCTCTCTCAGAAGACACGAGGACTATCAAGAGATCTGATTTATCGGACGTTATCGGAGTACCGGAGCGGTAGCTTTTAAAGCGGAGACAACCGTTAAGCGCGGAAATAATACTTTTATACCGCTTTTATGATAAAATCATTACGATTAGTTTTGAAATAGGTTACCGTGGGATCGTTTCTTTTTGAACGAGAAAGATATCTCGATATATAACGATGTTCTTGACGCGTATAATCATCGATGTCGAGGTCGTTTGTCGTTCTTACGAGAGACCGCACACCGTCGAATTTTACGACATTGTCGAACGTTTTCCTCCTATATTTATCTTTCTACTTTATTCTCAGCTAACGGGCAACGTGTAATTTTTGAACGTTACTTTTAAGATTTATTGCCAGCAGATCCGTTAACACGTTTCGGAGCATTGATCGTACTTATTGAAAATGGTTTTTTATTTTCCTTCGAGTCGATTCGTGTCGATGGTACGCAAGAGAGAACAGGTGACGGTTTGTCACGCGCGATACATAAAACGTGCGCGGAGCGTTACTCACAGAAAATTGCTTGCTCCATCGGTTTGATTGGTCATTGTACGAAACGAAAATTGCCTCCGGTCGCTTTACTCGCAATTAGCTCGAGGCATGCGTGATCCTACCAATTCGATCTCTCTCTCCTTTTCTCTATCATTATTTGGTGAAACGCTAATCCAGATGACGCGTGCGCT
This sequence comes from Vespa crabro, assembly GCF_910589235.1. Classification (NCBI taxonomy): domain Eukaryota; kingdom Metazoa; phylum Arthropoda; class Insecta; order Hymenoptera; family Vespidae; genus Vespa; species Vespa crabro. The sequence continues at coordinate 11,336,936 of NC_060960.1, read as the reverse complement.
TATTTCCAAGTATCTTCCATCTCTTTTCAGACGATGATTCGTCGAGTAGCGTTGAACTCGAAATGATCAAGAACGAAAGGATCAAGAGGTTTTTAAGCGTTTTTACACGTTCGACTCGCGAAATCGTAATAAGAAGAGACGAGAGAAGTTAGGCTTGGGATTGGCTACCTCTTTGGTTGAGCGTCCATAAAAAGGTCCGACTTGGTGCACGAGCCGGTATCTGCATCTCGAAGCTGAAAACGTGCGGGAGTTTAAACGCAATCCAATTTCTCAGGCCATTGAGTGCGCCGACTGCCATCTGTCTAACGGCTAGCCCCGCTAGTTCGCTTTTTTTACAGGCGGACCGTGAAATGCGCAAACAGAAGGACCTCCTTCTCCGGCTTTCTCCTTTACATTTTAATCAAATCATTTCTCTGTTATGCGCGTCAGGCGTACTCCCCGCCTTAAAGGATCTCGCGGGACCGAAGGGTTTAATCTCTTTCTTTTCCTCTCCCTCCTTTTCTCCATTTCTCTTTCTCCTTCCTCGATGAGAAGGGAGAGGAGGTCCTTTTCTCCTTCCTTCCTTCCTTCCTTCCTTCCTTCCTTCCTTCCTTCCTTCCTTCCTTCCTTCCTTCCTTCCTTCCTTCCTTCCTTCCTTCCTTCCTTCCTTCCTTCCTTCCTTCCTTCCTTCCTTCCTTTCTTTCTTCCTCGGACACGAGGAACAAGAAATTTATCTTTAGCTAGACGCAATCCACGGGTACCACACCGCCGCGATTGCGGTTAACGATGATCCCATCGATATTCTATTGGCTCCCGCGAGCCCATTTTATGGGTGATTACGAACGCGGAAAAGGATAATTAATAACCGATTTAATTGCAAATACGTGACCGTATACGCCCATTTAGAATGGAATCGAAGGGTTTGGCCAGCGGCAATAAAGTTTCACGCGCTGTTCTCGGCTGCTACTTCGAGAGCCGAACTATAAGGAAGAAAGTTAGCTTACGCATATATTATGCAGAAAGATGGATGTTACAGATAGCTTCGTACAAAGAACGAAATCATTGTCGAATAAAGAGCGAGAAAACGGAGACGTTATATCTTGTGTCTTGCGCATAGAGGGATGCACTCGAGTGCATTCGTCGGGCGCCGTCGTCTTGTTGCGACCGCGCAGGAAAGGCAACTCCGTAGATCCGTAATTACGGTTGCACGATGAAGGTACCTCCGTGACGTTATCCGTTGGAGGATGTGGTAAATTGCGATACAATTGCAAGCCCATTGTGATTCGCAATCGGAAACATCGAGAAAACGCGCGTTCTTTCCGTTCTTTCCGTTCTTTCCTGTAACGAGGAACGATATATCTATATACGCTATACGCATTTACATACACTTACATGCACTATACTCGTATATGCATACGTGCATTACGCGTGACGTGCACCTTTTGTCTCGTTAATCTTTCGATGATAATAAGCGTGCGACACTGACAATAGAGCTCCAACATTTTACGTTCGAATTTCTTCTCTTCTTCTCTTTTTCTTCTTTTTTTTCTTTCTAAATCTCTTTTATCGAAAAGAAAGACACCTCTATGGATCGACAAGAAACAATTCGCTAACTTAACTTTCATAACTTTCTCAAATCATCGTAGCAGCATAGAGGATCATAAATTTGATTTTCAACGAGCGGTCGATGGAAATCGAGGTACAAGAACGATAGTTAAAGCGACTTCCGGTCTCAAGTCTTGAAATTGATCTCCGCGATGGCGTTCGTAGACGCGCGGAAGGACGGCAGCTCGTTTTCATCAATTTTCAGAACGCTGACACACGCCGAGAGACTCCTTCCTGGCTTTCTCTCTTTCTCTTCCCTCCCCTCCATAGTTCGCCCCTTTCTTTTAGCTCTCGATTCTCAAGAAGTCACCCTTCCACTCGTCGTCGTTCTCGTCCTTGTCTTCTCGGTATTCGACTATCTCTCGTTTGGTATCACTAGAGAACAGAGAGAGAGAGAGAGAGAGAGAGAGAGAGAACGACGAGGAAAGAAGAGGAGAGGAAAGGAGAGGGTTTAGTAGGGACGGAGCTCGGCGATAGGGGGTGGATCGTCTAGGGTCGAACACGCTACTGGTTATACTAGTGGTGGTGGTGGTTTCCAGTGGATTCTGGAGCAACGGCGAAAGGGTGGCGAAGGGGAGGGAGTAGCATAAGGGGGTCGATAAAGTAGCGATCGTGCACGGGACTCAATTACACGCTCCGGCGCTCCCTCTCTCATCCCCATTTCCACCCTTCCGTCGAGCGCGCGCTTAGTCTCTCTCTCTCTCTCTCTCTTTCTCTCTTGCTCGTTCGTTCGCTCTATCTATCTCTCTATCTCTGCTATCGACACTACCAACCCTGAAACGATCCTCTTCCTACGCAGCAACCCTCTCTTTCTCTCCGACTCCTCGGACCGTCGCTTTTCCAGACGTCGCTCGAGTCGAGTTCTCTCGCACCCCCCCAGTGGGATCACTAAAAGGACGAACATGCTCGATTCGAAGCAGAAAATCAGCCAGACGCAAACCGATGGCAATGCTTCTGTTGCGAGCTTCTCGTCCAAGTTATCAAGCCTCTCATTCCTTTTCCTTTTTTCTTCTTTCGCTTTTAACTTTGTTTTCTTTCTCTCTCTCTCTCTCTCTCTCCCTCTCTCTGTCTCTATTTTTTTTTATACGTGCACGTCGTAAATGAGCGGTATTTTGCAACGATTTAGGTGGATTTGTCAATGTATGACAGTTTTAAAAAATTAAGAAGAAGAAAAGTCTCTAAAGTTTGTGCAAACAATATTGTTCCTCTTTACCAAGAGAGAATACGTGAAAATGATGGAATCAGTATTCTACGCGATAACATAAGAATTTAAAAGCTTCGTCTTTTTGTCGTCTCGTCATTTGTCGGACTGAAAGTCATTGTCGGACAAGAAAATATTGTCCATCTCTTATGTTTCAATGCCTTTGTTTCTCCTTTTGGAAAAAAGAAAATACATAACTTAGAAAATTTCATTAAAATAAGAAACCTCAACTCGTCTAAGAAATTATCAATTTGTATATGAATATATGTATATGTAAGAAAAATATATGTCGCAGAAACAGATAGATGCAAAGTGTTTAAGGACATTTTGGCGTCGCCGAGTTGGACGTTAGTACGTTTGTATTAGCATCTCTGTGAAAGTAAACGAGAGAATTTTTTATCGTCTACCTTGGTATTAAGAACAGGTATTTTCCAAGAAATTATATATGTAGGTCAATAGTATGCACGTATGTAAGTCAAAACCATCGTTGGCAAATTTTGTTTCCCTATCATTATAGGTGCATATTATTTATTTACAGCCATTACTTCCAATATATCCTTCGTTTTAATTTCTTCTTGTAGAGACCGATCGAATATTTTCGATAATTCAATTATATAATTTATATATTATTAAATGCTTTCAGATAAAAATTGTACATAATAATATTTTCTCTCGGAATATTTATAAAAAAGATGTACAGTAAATAGAGTTCCTTAATTATTCGATTTAATAATTGGATCTATTTTGACTCACGAAGTAGAGATCAAAAAGAAGCTACGTACGTAGCTTGTGTTTACATGTGACGGGAATTTATTTTAATAAATTAGTAAAAAGATAGTAATTTATTTTCATGATATTATTTATTATAATTATTAATGGATTTTTTGCTCTTAAATTTTATATTATATATATATTTTTTTAATAATAGATAGAAAGATTAATATATTTATTAGGATGCAGTATATCCGAGGTGACGCAAAGAGCATGCGTCGCGCGAATTATTCAACCGTCTTGCCGGTAGACACACGACGCCATTTTGTGTTCGGTAGTCACCGACACGGTACTTATCTGTGTCAACCTCATTAATTTCAGCTAATTAGCATATTTTTTCTTACGTCCACTTCGCATCCTATATACTAATCGATTCCTTAAAATGCAATTTTCACGTCTTCACAATATTCGCAAATCGAGACATCGATGCTCTTAAGAAATATTCGTGAAAATAAAATCGGCGTCTAGCAATATCTCAGAGTGCTATTGCGTCATATTTTTTTCTCGAATTTTCTCCTCTTATTTTCTCAATATCGATAATTCTCTCTCTTTTCAACGATATTCTAATTAACAATTTTTTATTAATTAGTCGTCATCGATTTCGTATTATATTCAATTTTTATATGTGTATATATATATATATATACACATACATATATGTTTTGCACACATAATACACACATCCGACTTTGTCCTTTACTAATACGATCTTATATTTCTCAGATTTTGAAGAATTCCAAGAATTGGAAGAAGACAACACAGGATACGTTAGGTTTTTTTACACGTACATTTTCTTCGTCGTACGTACAAGTAAGTTTATCTCTATTTACAAATATTGAACCCTCGCTTAATAAAGAGAGATAGGATAAGAGAAAAGATAAATAAACATTTGACTGTGGATTTCCAGAAAATGATTCAGCCGATAAAAATAATGGAGCGTTCGTGCTCCTTCAAGGGAAGGAAAGACAACTCTTCATTTCTATGGAATACTTTGACGTGTAAGTACATATCCATGAAAAGATCGACTGGTTTATTTTAATGGTATCACATTTAATTATTGAACGTTTTAATTTCAATATATTTAACTATACTTTTATTCATTTATCGACTATGTGCCAAGTACTCAGTTAAAGAGTCAATATGCTTGTTCACATAAAGTTTTGTTTTTCTTTTTTAACACTCGCACAGACTCTACTTAAACGATAAAGATCCGTGAATTAAATTCAGCATCCGTCTTTAATAAATGATTATCGCGTATTAAAATCAGTGCGTCACGGAAGATGGTCTCAACCTATGCCAATGTCTACTTATCTTATTTTTGACCTACTACGGATCAACCTCCCTCAACTTCGACCTATAAAGCGAACGAGTGTTTTGGGGCCACCGTAGAACTTTTGAAGTAGTGAGTGAACAAATTCAAGTCCCTCCGGTGTTCATTATGCCGAGGACAAAAGATTCGACAATCGACACGAGTTACTAGTTGTAATTTGTTAAATAAATTATCGGCGAGTACATGTTTATTTTTATTAGTTCAAGTCATTTAATTAACAATGCAATTAATTAACATTTGCTTTATTTTATTACTTTGTTATATCGATATCGATGTACAAAAAAATACCTAAGAAGATAAATGCAACGGATAGATTCTGGGGAACAAATATTGAATCATGAGCTTGTTCTTTCATTATAATTGAACTAATTGAAATAGACATGTTGAAAAGAATCGTCCGAGGTATTTATGATTATTATTGCATGAAAAATTATTAATAAAAATTTTAATCAATCAATTTTAATAAATAAAAGAAAAGCCTTCTTAAGGGTAGTCATTGCTATTGATAGAAAAAAAGTAGACCAGAGTCATTGATAAAAACCAAAGAGACTTGTAAAGTCATAACCCGTAGACCTAGATGATAAGTTAGTTAATCCTTTTTAGCTCAGGATTTTCAAGAATTAATATACTAATTCCCGTTTCTTCCCCGAATGCTTTCTGATTTATACTTTCTCTGATTTATAAGTGATCGAAATAGATGGGGAATAAATATAAAAGGTGCATCTATACATTGGCATTGTCAAATAGACGTGATATCATATTGTATGCTTTTACAATTTTTTTATTGTCTTTTTAATGTGCTGAATTGGATTATAATATAAATATTACCTATATGACTGATATATTTTTCATTTCGTTTCAAATGATCGTCGTTGAATTCGCTAACATCGGTATTTTTCATTCTTCAGTTATTTGACGATGAGAGTACTTACATAACTATATCAGTTGATATTAAAAGAGTAATACAAAATTTTGGCATTACTAAGCTGATAGAATTCTACGCAACTAACTTAGAATTTTTCAGATTATATCCTTTTTTGCACATTTTGATTAAAAAATTTTTAGCGAGCATTTATGTTTTAAAAACGTCTTGATTCTTTCCCTGTTAATTCGATTTCGAAGAGTATGTATGCGATGCGTACTGGAATTCTTACGCTTAATCTTTTTACATTCTATTATATTTATTTTTAGACGAAAATGGCAGATTATCGCTTGATTATCTGCCGCTTAGAAATGAAAATAATTTGAAAATATGTATATATTCGCCCATCTATATATTTCGAATAATCTTGTTTAATTCTTAAATCTTCAACTTTAGATTTATTAATATTTAATGCAATGCAATGAAAGTAGTTGAAAACATGTTAGTTTTACTCAATTTAACATTACAATTTCTTAAATAGATATTTGTTAAGAAAAGTCCATGCTGTTTTCCTTTTGGATAGATCAGGACAAAGTCGCGGTTAATCCTCATTATGTTATATATCCTACATTATGTTATTTCAGTCCGTGTATTTACGTATGCACCAATCTCTATAATGTGTTGAGATCCGGAGAATCGGTATGACTTGCGATTTATCTAAATTTGAACCACGAAACGCAACTACTACCGAACTAATAGCTATATACTACGGTTCGCTTACAAAATGTTTTCTTTTCAATTTTATCTAAATTACAAATCGGTAATGATACTTGAACGGACAAGTAGATAGATTAGACGACATTATACGATGTTCTCTTAGAGAGATTCCATTGAAGACATTAAAATCGAAAGTCGAATGATTTCAAATGACACCATTTTTCTTGACGATACTTTAGTTAATACTACCGTTTAGATTTTCGATTAGCTAACTGGAAGACTCCCTGTGGTCATGCCTAAAGATCGATCTCCGAGTATATTTCTCGTTATCGATATGGATAGCTCGTAATTATTATATTATCGATCGCATAATAGCCATTAGTCCGAGGACAAAAATATAGAGGATCTTCGGAAGGAAGAGAGACGTAACCGATCCTCTGGGAAATGAAGAAAAGGTCGTCTTACGTAATCGATCTATGTTACACGCGTAGCGTAGATCTTTTGGTATATCGACTTTTATCGATAAAGAAAGAAAAAGGGAGCCGTTAAAACCGTCTCGTATAGAGACGCATACGTCTTCTCTCGATTTGACTTTCCTCGAGGTGGTAAAGCAACGTCTCGCTTATATCTCCGAGTTTCGAGCCCCGACGACGACGTCGTCGCGAATCGATCTGGTAGACAAGTTGATGGCAAGGAAAGGTCTCGTCTTAGACGCCTTTACCTCCTCCCTCTTCTCTCCCTCTCACCTCCTCGTTTCCCCGTCACCCCGTCAGCTTTCTCCGCCATTGCCAACGAAACGGCTTCCTGCTAGCTTCTCCGCTCCACTCCTCTTCTCTTCTCTTCTCTTCTCTTCGAGAAAGAGGAGCAAGCACCTTCTGCGCTTGCTCGCTATTTCTCCAAGGGGTGAGTCGATCGCCGCGAGGAAAGCTTTTGCTCAAGCAGATAGCGTTGTAGTTATCTAATTGTAAGGGAGTCTTGAATCGACTCAATCCAACTCGAATCGTCGCATTTTTCATAATTAACTCATCGCTTCATATTCGTCCTCGTACTTTTTCTTGATTTCATTTGTCTGATTTCATTTTTCATATTTGGCCTGTACATAAATGAGTATATTTACGTTGTAGATATCATATCCTTTATTTTCGAGTCGAAAGATCGTAATTTAATTTTTATAATCGCTTAAATTTTATAATAATTTTAGCTATTTCTAAGATCGTCTGAATGAACTCGCTCGTGCATTGTCGGCGGATGTAATTTTCAACATTTACTACGTGAGACATAATATAGTTAACGAGTCAGAGAGAGATAGAGAGGGTGGGGGGGGGGCGGTGTGCGGGAGAGGTAGAACGATCTAATATGTGGCGCGAAGGCTGGCTGATCAATTAGTAAGGATAGGTGTGAAAATTAATTAGTCTCCTACGAGCATTCACGATGTCTGCGGGTATTAATTCGACTGCGCTTCATCTTTAACTCGTGCTCAAAGTTTGGAAAGCGCCATTTGGATTATGAATAGCTGTCGGAGAGCTTATTAATTACTCTTACTCGGTCGACTGGTGCGACGAGCGTATTCCGATTTCGCGACCGTCTGAGGATTTTCCTCGCTAATTTCTCTAAAATATTCTTTTTCGAGGATTCTAACGCCGTTAAAATATTCTCCATCTCGTGGATTTAGATTTTCCTAAAAGCTTTACGAAAGCTCGAGGAAAGACGTTCTCTCGTTCGTGACTCCACGTACTTAACTCGTACTCGGAAACGCGCCAGCTGGGAGAACTTGAGCGTTTCAATTACCCCAGATGCATTAGCGGAATTGTTATGACTCGTGCTTGTTACAATATCGGTAACGATCCGGTAGTTTATTGCAGTGACTTGTAAATTACCGTTAATACATGTTACGATCACGCGAGTATTACCGACGAAAGAGCATCATCCGGCTGCTCCGACTGCTCGGTGTGACAAGAGGAGAGAAGCTTTGCAAGGAAAAAACGTACGATTTTCGAGGGTACACGTAATATCCGTGTTCCTTCGCGTGTCGTCTCGCGAGAATACATCGATCATGTTATGTGGCCGAGCGAAGGCGGCACGCTGTAAATCTCTACTCGTTTTATGCGAGAATAAATTGCGAATATATCTTCATACCATCGTCCAGCCTTATCCGTTTCTGGCCATTTTCAATGAACGTCGGTGGACCCCCCGCTACCCTTGACGGTGAGCACAAAGAAAGGACATTTTCGGACACGCGAATTGGAGATCTCAAATTTCCACGGTGACTCCGAAAAACGAAGAAGAATCGGCATCGTTCGCGCGAGCGAGACAGAACGTAGAAGGAGAGAACGGGAGTAGAGAGTGCGTTGGGACGCGTGGTGTTGGTGGTCGTGCAACGACCGTCGAATCACCGGGGGTTGCTTGGATGATTCAGTAGTGAAATATATTAGAAGGTCGGCGTAATGCCTTTCTTTCTTCTCTTTTAAAAATCGAGTGTATGAAGCGAGGCAGACAATAATATTTCACATGCCGCGAGGCTAATTGAATGCTACCACGGTAGTTCTGGGCCCTTAGCGGGTTCCACGAGAGACGAGAACGAGAATGTTGGACTCCCACCATCGAGCTTGGTCCACGCGGTGGGGCCTTACCACCTCCACTACCTCCTGCTCGGTCCTCCGGCTCGGCTCGGCTCGGCTCGGCTCTTCTTCTCTGGCAACGAACGTGGAGGGACGACGGGCCCGCCGTGGAGTGGACAATAATTAACCGGCGGTTAGTTTACGTCACCCCCCGCGGCTCCACGTGTATTCCCCGAGGCCGAGGCTCGCGGCCTCGAAATCCATAAATATGGCTGTCCGTAGGTGTAGCGCGAGTGAGGGGTCACACCTTCTTATAATTATTAACACGACAAATGACTCGCCTAAGGGTCATATACAAAGGCTGAATTGGCTACGCTGATTCGGCTCGGCTCGTTTCTCGATTCACGTTTATGGATCCTGTCGCTCCTTCCTCTTCGTCTCTCGTTTCGTTTCTCCCTCCCTTTCTCTCTCTCTCTCTCTCTCTCTCTCTCTCTCTCTCTCTCTCTCCCCCTGATTTTTTCGTAGCCTTCCCGGAGCTTGAACTCTTATTAATGCCGCATACGTATACGTGTGCGTGTCCGTGCGTACGTCTCGTTTCCAAAGATTTTAAAAACTTTTTATAGGAGCATCTCTTTATCTTTAATATCGTTTTCGAGCGTAGCAAACCTCTTTTTCCCGCGCCAGTCACTTCCGACACACCCGTTTCTTGATATATTGATAACGCGTCAGTCTCGTTAGCGTTATCGCCGTGGATATAATCAGCCGCTGTGTTTCGAGCTTGACAAATCGACGTCCTTTCTTTTCTCTTTCTGTCTCTTTCTCTCTTTCGGTCGTTTCGTCGACGTGCACGCTTCTTTTCAATATCTTCCTCTTCTCTTTCCCCACTCTCCTTTTGCCGCTCCCTACGCTATCCCACATCCTTTCCAAAGAGATAGATTCTCATTGATTGATTTGTGGGCAGCGGAGTGTGGGCGTGGCACGGCTTTTCGAGCGATAAATACCAACGCGAGATTTTCATCTCGCTTCTCTTTCTCTTTTTCTTTCTCACTCTTTCTCGGGCGAGCCCGTAGAAGACACCTGCTGCCCGAAACCTTTTCACACTGACCCTGACCCGTCGATGATCTCTCGAAGGAACTTCTTCTTCCTTTCTAGAGGATCCGTCGAAGGTGTCACGGCACTTTGCCGAAGTTAGATCGTAATCGGACGAGGGGATAAAGCACGATCGGAAGAATCCAATGGTCGAAAGGGGATCTTCTTGGAATCAAAATGAAAAAAAAAGAAAAAAAAAAAAAGGAAAAAGATTTGATCCGCCTTTTATCGCATTTATAAAAAAAAAAAACCGACGACGTTTATATTTTCCAATTAGTCGAAGGCTTGTCTATGCCTCGGACACTTATCAAGAAGATTATACTTGTTCCTCGAAAGCAGACCATCTTTATTGAGACGAAGAAAACGAAGCTGTAATATAAGATCGGGTTGTACGATCTTCGACGAAACGAAGGTGCTATAGGGCCCCACAAAACTGGGTGATGGAGGAGCGATGAGAGTCGAAGAGCTGTGTCGGAGGAGTAGGAGGGGTTCTCTTTCTCTCTCTTTCTCTCGTTTATCGCGAGCGAATGGGCCGATTATAATTGTAAATGCTACCATAAACCAAGCCTAACGCCAGTCCGCGAGTGGGAATGAATTGGCACACGCTGGGGGTAAAGGCTTCGTGTGGAATCCCCGGGGGGTCTCTCACGAAGCGAAGGAGAGAGTGAGGGGGAGAGAGAGAGAGAGAGAGAGAGAGAGAGAGAGAACCCTAGGGACAGAAGAGTGTTGTGAATGTTTCTGAAGAATAGCGTCGTGGGCCCGAGGGCCCCGACGCGGCCATTAACTTTCTCGCGCCGCTAAATCATCGTTGCTGTCATCGTCCTCGTTATCTACCGCCCCCGCCGATTCTTACTCCAGCGGCTATTTGTATTAGCCTTCTCCTTCTATTCCTTTTTTGACGTCGATTTCTCCTTCTCTCGATACGCAAAGTATTCCTCTTCGGAGAATCGTCGTTGCATGCGAGAATCGTCAATTTTACAATGTTTTCAATAAAACAATTCGGATTTTACGCGATATAATTCGATCGATTATTTATAACGAATTTCATGCCGTCATTTTACTTTTTCTCGGACAAAGAAGAAGAGAGAAAAAGAGATAACAGAAGTTGGATTTTTATTGAGCGCATAAGATACCGATAAGTTCCCGACATGCAGATATTTATTAATCTGCTTCGTAAAAAAGACATGGGATTTGTTCATTCTCGTAGAGGAATGGTTCGAGCAATGAAAGACCCATTCTCGAGTAGTCCGTTGAACGGGTCAGGGGGATGAAACGTTCGCAGGTAGAGTATAGAGCCCGGCCTTTATCCGGTCTTCTCGCGAGAAGGCGCGTACACACGGTCGAGACGCAGTCGCTCGCGTGGATATATTCCGTAGCTCCGCGGGGGGTACGTCACTGTCCCCGATGTGTTGGCCGCGTCTCTTGGCTAGGTATATCCCCTCCTCCTTTCTCCTTTCATCTCAGGAGCCCTCGTTGGCTTGCCTGCTGGTCACCGCATTCCGATCTGCCCTTCTCCGCGTCTCATCACCCTCCACCCTCTCTCCGAAAGTCGTCTTCGCGCGCGCACTTAAACAAGCAGACGCGGACGCATACACGTAAACGGGCAGAGCCAAGGGAAGGGACACGCGCAGGGAGAGGCGCAGGCAGCCACGCAACGTGCATAGGCGATCCGAGAGGAGATGGGGGGAGGCGAGATGGAAAAGTTGAAGCGTCCTGACACTCTCGTATAACCGGGGGTATCATCGTAGTTGGCTGCAGCCTTTAAGCTTTTATCCCTCTCCAACCGGGAAGATAACATCGGGCTCGGTCCTCTTCTCGGCTCGACCAGCACTTAGAATAAGAGGGAGACCCCACTGAGCGATGCACCGCGGTGGGTATTCCGGGTACAACCTGCCACTCGTCGGCCCACCCTCGTGTATGTGCGTACGGCGTATATGTCACGGCTGTGTATTAGCCCTCTTCTTCGTCTTGCCTTCGCCTTCGCCTTCGCCTTCGTCTTCGCCTTCGCCTTCGTCTTCTTGGAGAATCTTAGTGTATCTTCCTATTCAAAAAATATTCTTTTCCTCTCTCCCTCCCTCCCTCCCTTCCTTCCTTCCTTCTAATCGTACTTTCTCTTTCCCTATTGATGAAAATTAATTTCATTCCGTTATTTCTTTAGATCGTTTACCTTCTTGCGTGTCAGTAAAACCGTTCTGCGAATCGCAGAAACGTGCAATCTTTTACGCGTCGTTGTGTACGAGACGAACGCTCACAACTACTGGCACTACGGTGGCAGAGCGAACACGAAGAGGATCGGTAGACGAAAGGAATATACGATCCATGAATCCGATAACGGGCAGAGGGCAAAAAAATGAGAAGATATATCCTTGAAGAGAGCCTGACGTATTCTAATAGGGCAAGCTTTCGCACCGGTACACGCTCGTCTCGCATGCACAAGTCTTTGGAACGCAGACGCTGGGGCTACCTTCTCCTCCTCCTCCTCCTCCCCTTCTTCTTCTGCTTCGATTCGCAACGCAAAAGATATCGAGAAGGTTCACCGAGTCGATTAAAAGTGAACAAATTTTTTTAATCGTCGAGTTTACCAGTTAACATTTTTAAACATTTTTGAATGTTCCGTCGAGTAGAAGAAAAAGAGAGAGAGAGAGAGAGAGAGAGAGAAGGAGCGAGAATTCCGACAAGATAAGGATCATCGTTCGAGATTCTTAGCGTCGTTTACTCGATCGCGAGAAAAATGCGTAACATCGTATGGAATTCGTTTTTATTCCTTGATTTGTCGAGAGGGCCGTTAGAAAGGCGGCGGCTGCTCGCGAGGCGCTTCTCATTCGTAAACGATCGTCTATCAAGAAAGAAGATTCGATTCCAATGCGACGTAACGAAATAGGAATGGAGTAATGCGATACGATGATTATTATATCTCCGATATCCAAGCTGATTCCAGCTTTAGCCGGAAACAGGATGAAGTTGCAACGTATCCAGTAACAACGCGGCTCTTTTTCCGAGATTTTTTCAATCTTTCCGCATATTCACGCGGATCCGCGTCGTAGGATTTTTTCATTTTTACCTCGTTGGATAGAAAAGAGTCGAACGTCGGGAAGGAGACGGAAATATTTTTCGTGCGACGTCATTGCGCGTAGGCGTTCCGATGGCTCGACATCGTCGTTGCCCATTATTTGTGAACTACCCTGTATAAGCCAACCTTTTATCCGTTTATACAGAGCTAACAAGATGTTTCACGGATCACTATAGTGCCAAGGGATCAGATACGCTTTGGAGGTCCCAGCCAGATTTCAACTCTCCAAACTGACGAGCGAGCCTGAAACTCCGCATACATTACTACGCGTTTCACCGTTCTACGAGCCAACAGCAGCAGCATCAGCGGCGACGGCAACGGAGAGCCAAGCAGAGGCTTGTTCTGTTTTTCAAACTGGACGCAACCCCGTGCTTCTTGCTCGATCATTGAAACGATCCAGTTTCATTTCGTCTCTTTGACTTTCCTTTCAACGTTCTATCGTCTTCTCGATCTATCGGGCAAAATCATTCTTTTCTTTTCTTTTCTTTTATTTCTAAGTAACTTTCAGGATCAAAGACTCTCTTGTATCGTTTTAATCAATATTCATTAATGCGCGCGAAGCCGAATTAATTAGTTCGCGATACTTTCCGAGGGAATAAACTCCAGTTCGAAAAAAGTTGGCTGAGTTAATAACCGATAAAACGAGTTAACGAGTCGACGATGAACCTTTCCAAAACGAATTCGGCATTATGGTAGCGTCTCTTGAGAGATAACTCTCTTCCTCTTCTTTCTCTCTTTATTCTTTTCTCTTTTTCGCTCTCTTTTCTTCTCAGTCGAACGAAAGGAAGCGTCTCGTCATCGTTTGTCAGCAATCCAAGTCGTTTCTCGTTCTGAAGTAGCTACGCGCTAATGTTGTTTTCAGCGCTACCGTATAATCGCGGCCGCTATTGTCGAGCTGCCCGGAGAAAAATGTTTTTCGGTCTCGCAACCTCGAGGAGATATCCTCGAGAATATGTTTGAAGAGGTCTGTGGTGGGACGAGACGCTTTCTCTCTCTCTCTCTCTCTCTCTCTCTCTCTCTCTTTCTCGAGAAAGAGAGAGCCTTCGAAGCACTCGTCGTGATCGTTGGAGCCACGAAACACTCGAGAGACGTATATAACGAAAACACTAATTCCACCTCGTCGCTCCATTCTCATCGACTGCGCTGCCTTGCCGTCGCCGCCGTCGCCGTCATCGTCTACGACATTGAAGACGAACGTCAGACATTTTACCATCTTTTATCTTTCATTTCCAGTCCATACGATGTAGAATTATGTAGAAATTCGAGAGACAAGAGGAGTAATATGAATTAATTCTTTTCAAGATCAAAGAGTATATTTTTACAGCGTGATTCTAATATACTAAGAGGCGTAAAAATTATCAATAGCGCTTTAAATTTTCATTCAATTTCAAATTTATTTGCTCGAATGAGAATAACAATTGAAATTTTGCCTTTGGAAGTGACGGATTGAAGTAATGTCGCAATTTCTAAATGCTATTAATTTGACGTCCATCGTTTTCAATCTTTCTGTAGCGCTCTCTCTCTCTCTCTCTCTCTCTCTCTCTCTCTCTCTCTCTCTCTCTCTCTCTCTCTCTCTCTCTCTCTCTCTCTCTCTCTCGACGCGCGCAATCTTCCATTGCGTGGCGATTTGTACGTGATGGTTCACCTGGTATGCAGGCAATAATTCTGGCTATCGGACTAAGTATTAGGCGGCGGGCAATATAATGACGTATCTAAGACGAAATAAAGGGTATAAAGAGAAAGAGAAAGAGGGAGGCCGCGGGAACGCGCGTTATTACACGCTATTGGGAACTAATTTGAATCAATTTACTTTAGGTGGCCCCACCGGCCGCCCACCCACTTCACCGAGCGTTTACCATTGCGTTCGAGGATGCATCTGGTCGGTGCATTGATAGGAAAGAAAGTATTTATCCTCCGATGATTCAACGCGACCAAGTACAAATATTTTCTCCTTTTAAGACTATAGACTCGTGTAGTTACAAATTTAAAGTCGTTCCCTTTTTTATTCTTTTCCATTGCGTATCGTAAAAAAGCAATTTCTCACGGTCAAAGTTCCGATCTCTAATCCGTGAATTAGAAACGAGTAGCGATTTCATTGAATTCGCCACGGCTTTGTCTCCCTTCGTTCTTCTTCTCGCCCTTCTTTTCCCGAGTCGTAAATCCCACCACGCGAAGATTTACTAGCGTAGAATCAAACTTTTTTATCGCTTATCTCGCTTACTCGAGTATTTACCACACCCACCCGTCAAATATTTTTTTTAAACTGTCATACGTATAGTAGTACATAAATAAGACACAACGAAAAGATATCACGCTGTCGAGGCATCGACAAAATATCGATGGAGCAGTTCAAAAAAGACCGAGAATCTACGTTTGCATGCTCGTGTGAAAAAATGAAAAGTATCTATGGAGACTTTGGTGGCACGAGTCGAGGGGACGCTTCAGCTACCCCTTCTAAGCTAAGTTGAAATTCGTCACGGGGATTGAAATAGATGGAGAGAGAGAGAGAGAGAGAGAGAGAGAGCGAGAGGGAGAAGTTGGTCGTCTCTCTCTCTCTCTCTCTCTCTCTCTCTCTCGATCGTAAATCAAGGATTAAAACGAGCGCAAGTAATTCGCAGCAGTTTTGACCGTAAACAGTTTAATCTCGCTTTCTCGCGATAGAATCGGCCACGTCAAAACAAGAGATTCTTCATGGCTCTGTACATAGGCAACCACAAAGGGGAAAATCGAAAGATCGAAAAAATAATAGAGAGAAAGAGAGAGAGAGAGAGAGAGAGAAACGATTCGGCTCCAGCCGAATGATTCCAGCGTTGATTAAATTCGTTCGAGCGAATTTTGTCACGACAATCGACCGGTGATGATAAACGAAATAGTTATGGAGAAAGAAGAGAAAACGTATCCTTCGATTGTTTTAAAGTCCAGTCTATAAAATCGTATTGCGGGGAACGAAAGATGGAAGTAGCAATAGCGAGGGAGCACGATGCCGCAATTTCCAAGGTACGGAAGAAAGGAAAAAAGTGAGGAAACTTTGGAACACGTTCGCGAATACATTAGAATGTTGGTTCCTCCCTCTTTTCTCTCTGTCGCAGTCTAGCGTAGCATTTACCGTAAGGAGAATGGTAGGAGTCGCGGTAAGGCGAGCGCGTAGAAACCGAATAATAAATAGAAGAGGAAACACGTGATACAAGTTGGAAGGCAGGAAGGCCTCCCTTTCGAGGCTGTCTCTTCCAGAACGAGGAACAAGGGGTGGCGATCCGCCCACGACTACTTGAGAGAGAGAGAGAGAGAGAGAGAGAGAGAGAGAGCGGGGCATTCGGCGACATATGCGTACGTGTACCGAGGCAATATGGAGCGATAGAGACGGAGGGAGAGTGGGATAGTCCGGCCACAGCTTGCGGGGATGCCAGCCTTCGAAGCACACCCCACGAATGTTAACGCGCGGCATTAGCTCGGTATTGGTTAGAAACGCGGGGGTGAGCAATAATTCTGATAACGCAGCATGTTGTCATGTTGCACGGCATACGAAATGGCCGCGACTGTTGTCTTTATGCGAAAGACGCCTTCGAACGTACCGATTGCCTTCTCCCTCGCGCGCGCGCGCGCGCGCGCACACACACACACACACACACACACACACACACACACACACACACACAGATAGACGGACAGACAGACAGACACACACGAGTCTATCCCTGCTCTTTTTCTTCTTTACTTACTTCTTCCAATTCTTTCGATAGCTCGTAGTAAAATGGAAAAGAAAGAAGGGTGCGCACGTTCGACGTAATTTTTCTTCTTTACCCTTCTTATTTTTGTAGAGCTCTTGGAGCATATTCAAGTCCGCGAATGAAATAAAGTACCTACTTTCTTATGCTCTTGTAATATGCCACGTTTTATCGTATTAGCGTAATGCATGCGGATACGCATTGAGAAAATCGTAATTTTGTCGTTTACTCGGTAGACGGTATGCGCTCGTCGAGCGATCTCCGTCATAATACGATCACTAACGACGCAACGCTTTTCCACATTTTGCGCAAATATTTCTCGAGCGAGGACCAAGATCGATAGTTTCGGATGAAGATTATTCGCGACGTAGATCCGCTTCTACGTCGTATTCTTGCGACAAAACGCAAGAGTAGATATATCGAGGCTCTTACAGGATGGTAGGACCCTTAAAGGGCCCCGACGGAAAGGCACCGGTGCGGTTATTCGAGAGCGCTGGTGACCATAAAAATTTGTGGGGATACTTTTCTGGAAAGCAGTACGTCAAGGAAGGACGTAGGATCCGGTAGGATGCTCCCGGGGTCATAAACGTTACGGTGAATGGCGACTAATAAATTAGCTATATCGCGAGCAAGCCACGACCTCCCGCTTACCCTCGCTCTTCTTTTTAATCGATCCCCGGAGTCGGGCGCAACATTTTTTCCCTTAGTTTCTTACGATAATGAGAACGGGTCCCCCTAATAAAAGCTTCCTACTCTTTCCCTCTTTTTCCTTTTATCACGGCCCGTTTCTTTTCTCTTATTTTTTTAAGCGATTTTCATCGATAACCACGAAGCTCGACGGCAGAACGAACGAAAAGGGAAGGGGCGAAGGGAAATTCAAAAAAGAAAAAAGAGAGAGAGAGAGAGAAAAAGAATGAGAAAAACAAAAAAAGAGAGAAAAAAATCAACAACGAGCTGAGCTTATCGATCGGAAGAATATTCGACTTTTCTTTATATCTCCCCCTTTTCCAGACTTTCCTTCCTTTCACATATTTTCTTTGTTAGGAGGAAAACAGAAGCAGGAAGGTTTTCGCTGACGCCAATGATTTCTTTCGTTCTTCGGCAGGAAGAACCAAAGGATTGAGCATATTCTACGTTTTCAATGGTCGATCATTAAATCCGAAAAAGGATCGAGGTAGTGCCCGCCCACCTACGGGGCCTGATACGCAGCCTCATGGAGAGCACCGCTACCAATTACTATACCCGCGGACCATTAACCTTACGTACATAGGTGGGTAGGTAGGCAGGTACGTATCTACGTACGGTGTTGTATACCGTACCACGGGACCAGTGGTATAATCCTCTTTCGTTCCGCCCTCGAAAAATGCAATATCTTTGCTAGATTTTAATAAAAATTCACAACAACGATTGTCGGGGGTTATTCGAAAACCTAAGTTCGTTGCCATCTTTTAAGTTGCTTCCGTTTTTCGAGCGACGATATCGTACTTTTAGATGAGGAAAATGTTGGAAAAGCGGATAAAGTTTCTACGCCATTGGCTAGGCGGGCACGTAGGCGGCTAGCGTACGACGTGCAGATTCAGCGTGTCCGTACGTTTGGCACCTGTATGAGTGCGCCGTCGATAGACAATGTGTTTCACCCTCTCCTTATGCACGTTCGCGTATAGGTGCGTGTTTTTCGTGCGCGTGTTCCCCATGCGACGTTTAAGCGTGTACGTGCGAGAGCGAGCGGCGGATAGTGAAAGGCGAGGAAGGTAGCTCGTAGCCAGGAAATCTATCTCCTTCTACCTTCCCTCTACTCTTCTCCGCCTTCTTCTTCTTCTTCTTCTTCTTCTTCTTCTTCTTCTTCTTCTTCTTCTTCTTCCATCGCTGGCGACTTTTGCTCACCGCCCTGTAATCATCGCGAGTCAGTGGCGGCGGTCGCTAATTATGTTTCATAACACTTCTTACCCCCGCCTAATATATCCACTCCCTTAAGGGCAGTTCTCTTCATTTATTTACATCATATTCATCCTGGGGGATAAAACGTTCTCTTGCCCTTTCCGCTTCTTCTTCTTCTTCTTCTTCTTCTTCTTCTTCTTCCTCTCTCGTTTCGCCCGAACTCGTTCGTTTGAGATTCGAAGTCGATTTTCGAGAGCAATTTCGACTCGTGCAAAAAGCGCGGAACGATCGCAAGACGGCGAGTCCAAAAGAAGTTGCTTTCTTAGCGAAAACTCCTTGTTTTATCGTGCGCGTACGCGTTAGTGCGGCCCTATCTACACGTACATAGCAGGTATCGACTAAAAAAGAGATTTATGCGGATCGCCGGAGGATATGAGATCGGCTTCGATTTGCCTTTTAATCCGGTGAACGCGACGTATCGCTGCTATTCGTCTTCCGTAAGTTGGTGTTAGTGATGATTCTGGACGTGCGCGCGCGCGCGCTCGAGCACACAGTAGTAGACACGTATACGTAAGCATGTGCATGTAAATTACCCTAGCGTATATGCCCGCCGTTGTTCGTTACGTTCAGAATCGCCGGAGAATGGTGGAGATGGAAGAAGTAACATCGGAGGAAGTGCGAGTCGTTCGTTACTGCATCGTTATTGACCTCTCACCCTATCGTGATTTTTATGTTCGCGACATATTGCGCGACATCATTGAGCATTCTCGACTCACGGTATTACGTTGTAACTTCCTTTGAGAGACGAGAATCCGCTGAAAAGCTTCGACAACGTTATTCGACGTGTTTCATCCTTTAACTTTAACTTTTCGTTTAATTAAGAGCCAACGGCTAGATATTCAAAGGACTTCTAAATTCGGACGTTAATGTGCAAGTCCTCCGGGAGAACTTTTCCAAGAGCTTGACACTTTGAAGGGAAGGGGAGAAAGAGAGAGAGAGAGAGAGAGAGAGGGGATTTAAGTAACTTGGATTTAATAGGCATTTTCGTGCCTCCCGATTGATTTTGGGATTACCAAGAAGATTTTGGGTGCCAACTGCAATCGTTTTCTTTCTTTCGGCTCCTTTTTCTTTCCTTCTTCGCCGTTTATCTCTCTCTCTCTCTCTCTCTCTCTCTCTCTCTCTCTTTTGGAAGAAAATCCAGGAACAGACGCGTAGTAGTCGGCAAATTGGTGGCACTTCTGTGGTCGAGCGATTAAGCGATATCCGCAAAGGAAATTGGCAAGCCGAAGGAAATCTGCTTTTAATTAAGTCCTCCCTCCGAGTTTCCATCGTCGTCGTCGTCGTCGTCGTCCTCGTCGGACCTTGTACGCTCGAGGAGAGTTCAAAGAGAGAGACGAGTATACGAGACGATTTTCTCCTACGCCGAAAGGGATTATGTGAATCTCCTTTCTTTCGTAGTTTAAGGACTAATTCATTAGAGGCAGGACAGTGAGAGGATTATGGATCAACGTACGAGAAAGCGATGTTCGCATTGAAAGCAGCAAATCTTCCCGCGTGGGAATATTTTAGAATATTTTTTAAAGAGAGAAAATAATTGCATCGTCGACTCCTTCGCGGACAGCTTTCCGCGTAGCATCTCTTACACCTGTGCTTGGACAATTAAGTGGTTTCAAGGGAGTCGCCGCGAATAACAACCGGGAGCAGCACCGAGAGAGAGAGAGAGAGAGAGAGAAAGAGACAGCTTTTTAATTCAACCAGCGGCCCGTATAATTTTCAGTGTTTTTTGCGTCGACCGACCTCGTGATATTTATTTCGCTCGGAGCTTGAAAAAGAAAAGTCAGAGTAAGGAAGAAAGAGAGAGGAAGAAGAAAATGTTGGCTTTATGTCAGCTCCGAGTCCAGGCGAGTACGTGAAAGATAATAAATAAAAAGAAATTGCTTGCCGATACGCGATCGATTTTGAGTTGGAAGGAAAAGGGTAGCAGGCTATCGCGGTTAGTTTAAAAAAGTCAAGAGGGGTGGCACTCTTTCTTTCTCATTCTCTTTTAGCCGAGCATTATTCTTCTCCGGCTGGCAAGCCGACGGCCGTCAAAGTCCAATTTGTTACGAGCGGTGCACGAGCTGTTGCGCGAGTTGTTGCGAGAATTGTTGCGAGAGCTGTCACGCGAGACTGTTTAGCTCACCGTCGTCCTGCGGAGAGTGACAGAGGGCCAATACCTGGAGGTGGAGTCGAAGGTAGAGATTCTTTAATGGTATTATGAAATATCGAACCGCGAGATGGTCGCAAACTGCGCGCTCGTCACGCGTGCCCGTATCGCGTCGAACCACGCGAAAACCACAAATACCCAAATGCGTCCGCGATCGGGAACATCGAGTTAACGTCGAGTTATAAGACCCGTTGATCCTTCTAATAACACGGAGAGTAACCGTCGCTACTTTTTGCCAGCGAATGGAAGCAGTTTCTTTTTTCTTTTTTTTCCTTTTCCTTTGTCGAAACTTTGCAAAAATCACGTCACGACAATTTCCTCAAAGAAAAATTCATAGGGATAGTTTAAAAGATCGGAAAAGATTCCTTGGTGATTCTCTTGGAATGATCGAAAGCCATGGCTCTTTTCCAAGCCGGTATCGAGAGATCGACATCGCCGTTAATCAGATTGAAGCGGGCAAAACGTTGGAGGACGAGGGGGAGAAGAAAGTTGTGAGGATGGGAGAGATGGAAGGACGCGCGGGAGGAGGGAAAGAGCATCGAAAGACGAGAATAAGTGCCGCGTAACCGCGCGGCGATTTGTCCGGATCAGCGTCAGACTAAGCAGATTACGGGCTCTCCCCAAATGAAGCATCAACCCCGAGGACTACCTTGTGGCGATCGAAGAGTAGCCACGGATCTCGAAACTCCATTGGGAGGTCCATCGGCATTTCTTCCTTTCTCTCCTTTTCTTTTTATACGTGACTATCTCTCTCTTTCTGTATAGGTGAGCCAAGGAAACGCCCTCACCGATTCGGGACACTTTGGTAGTCTCTTTCCAAGAGATTAATAGTTTACCATGTAAATATGTGATGTACTGTGCGCTCCTTCGACGACTTTTTTTTTGACTGAGAATTTTCTTACGTTCGATATTGACAATATAGACAAAAATTTTCCTCCCCTCTTTCTCCACCGCACCCAACGGATTTGTATACTTTTAATAAATTTTCTAGTACGTGAGTTGTCGTTCCTTTAACGCAGGATTTGTATCCTTTTTCTTGTTACCAAAGAAAGAAGGACTCTTTCTAAAAATCATTAACGAAACGCATGGTTGAAGCGTTGAGAGTGGAGATCTTTTCCTCTTTCTCCTTTTTACAAGGGTCGTTAGTATAAATGGCCGGTTCTCGCGATAGGTAAAGATGGAAAAGGATGAAATATATTAAATATCAAAGTCGTATCTCAGGGTATACACCACGAGGGAGGCGCCGTCGTAAAGCATTCGACGCTTTTCGATACGGCGAAAGCTTAACGTACGTACGAGTCACGTCGTTTTACTCGGCATCGAACGCTTATAACTCTTCTAGCGGGAAAAGAGGGTCGGTAGTGCGAATGCACGCGTACACGTTGCTGCTATATATATTTATACGCGTATATGAATATATTATTTTATCGATCGAAACGTGTAGACACACGTATACGTAGGTACGTACTATCGATACGCTCGCTATCGATAAAAGTGGTGTTCGCGTCGACGCATTCGCGATAGCAGCCTCCCTATATACCCACATATAGTCCGCGTCTAGATAAACGCTTCGTTATTCCGCGCGCTCTATCGTTAGAGATGTAAGGGACGATTTATATTCATGACCTATATTCCTCGGAACGAGACTGAGAGAGAGAGAGAGAGAGAGAGAGAGAGAGAGAGAGAGAGAGAGAGAGAGAGAGAAGACGTGTGCCACGGATAAAGGCGTTCGTCTATTATATTTTTCCTCTGGTAATAATATAAGTAAGGTATAAGGTAAATAGAGGAATTTGTCGATGATTTTTCTGAGAAAGCTCGTGTTCGTTAGATTCTTTTCTCTTCCGAGGGCAACGTAGTCGCGTATAAGTCTCGCCTTGGTTATCTCTTGGTACAGCACGTGCGCACGAACGCGCGCCTTTCTAACGCTCCGTCTAAAACGCCTGCTCTGCTCTCGGTCGCGTTTGATGAAATCAAAGAGACCGCCGAGACCGCTTCCGCTCGTTTCGGCTCTTCCTCTCGTTTTGTTTTTTTTTCTTTGTTTAACGGAATAAAGTTGGTCTGGCCTTAGAAAGTTACTACCGAAGTTAGTGCTACGTTACCGTCTACGTTACGATCAGGTGAAGTCGTTTAATACTTGCGACCTAACGAAAAACCACTTCAAAAGGAGCGGCCTCCTTCCGTAGCAGCTTTGGTCCTTCGCGATATTTTATTCTTTTATATTTTGCTCTTTTATCTCGAGTTTCTCGATGATCAAGGAAAATCGCGCTAAACCGTACGACTCGCTATGTCGTTCCGTTTCGTTAGACGAGCAGGATAGTAACCTGACGTGAGCGCAATTAAGAATCCAAGATCGGATCTAATAGTAGCGCGTTGTTAATTAGAGTTTCTCGCATAGACGATGTTAACGGCTTGTCAATTAGAAGCCTTAACGAGCTAGATAAGCGGCGATTATACGCAACAAGCATTTTTTTCATTATGATTCTAACCGAGCAAGGAGCGCGGCGGCAGCGAGCGAGCGAAAAGATTCACGCTTAAAGAGTAACGAGAGAGTAGATTCGTTTCCTTCTTACGCTCGCGTCCTTATTCTTTCGATTTTTATGAAAGTCGAGTGCGATTTATAGAATCTCTCGTTTTTGTCGAACGACAAAACGGTCATGGGAGAATACTTCGGCGACGAGCCGAAGAAAAGAAAGAAAAGAAAGGCCGATGGGAGAAATTGTTTGCGGATTATGTTGTGCGCGTAAACGATCGCGTTTACCTCCTGGTAAGGGTAATAACATAACGCTCTCATCGAATTGATTTGCGCAAGCTCGTCTAATTTTCAATAATAGCTTGCGTCGCTTTGAAATACCTCCGAAGTATGTAATTACGATAATTCGCTGATGATATCATTCACGATCGCCGACAACACACACACACACACACACACACACACACACATATAGCTGGCAGCGTATTTATCGCGCGAGGTAATTTCCAGCTATACGATCATTATAATATCCGGGGCAATCAGCTTCTTTCTCGGGCTCGGTTCGATCGTTCGCGCACGTAAGTACTTTGACGTCGACTTCCTATTCGATTTCTCCCCACCCCTCCCCCGCCCCCTCTGTCTCCTCTCTCGATTGCCATACAATCCCTTTTTTCGCTCGAAACCATCGTTCTTCTTTTTCTTTCTTTTTTTTTTTCTTTTTTTCTTTTTATCTTTCTTTCGTGAATCGCGGCGCATAGAAAAACAGAATTAACCTTAAATCGATAGCGCTCTCCAGTGTACCTATTGCCCTTATTATCGAGTGGCAAGAAACGCGTATTAATTAGGCACGACGATCGAAGTTAAAAGAGGAAATTTCGATTCCATTGGCAAAAAGAGAATGCGCCAGGAAACACGGAGCCAAATTTATTGCAAGAAAGAAACGAAATTCCAATAATAGCGGTGCCCTTCTGGCCTATCGCTCGGTAAAACAATATCGAAAACCGAAGGGAAAAATGGCAACGGCGGAAACTCGAGCCACGATCGATCCGTCTCTTCCGATGACACGAACAACGATAGAATTCTATAAGACATTCCCAAAGTAAAAATACTTTTTGGACGGGTAAATAGCATATGGAAAATGTGAGCGTACGTACGTTCGCGCACGTTAAATCGCTTTGCCAAAAGATCAATTGGAGAAAAAATGAATCGAATTAATACCAAGAAGGAACGACAGAAGAATTAGAGAAAGGAAAAGAGGAGAAAATGCTGAAAATTGGAAATGCGAACAAGGACTCGATAAAACGAGGGGTTGGGGCTTCCAAGAGGAAGAGAATAATAAGAGAGATCCGGATGTAATCGTCGAGGAGCAAGGGTATCCTCGCACGTAGACGCTGACGGCTTCAAGCAACGTCGCTTCTGCTTCTCTAGAAGCCGCGTCTCCCCACCCACCCATCTGGGCACCGGTGGGTGCTGCCGAGGGCAGCGAGTGCGAGCCAGCCATAGCCAGCCAGAAGCGAGCGAGCCACCCACCCATCGCTGTTAGCCGCTCGCTCGTGTTTAAAGCTCCGCCAGTAAAACAATAAATTGCGCTCCGCTCGAGCGCTCGTGAGGCTACGAGGCTTCCTCTCTCTCTCTCTCTCTCTCTCTCTCTCTCTCTCTCTCTGCCTCCCGTCCGCCCTCTCTCTCTCTCTTTCTCGCTAGAGAGAAAGAGGTAGAGGAGGAAAGCGGTCCCTGTCAGCAATTGCCCCCTCTCGTAAGAAAAAATGGCAACTGCCGTGGGTTGGATGGCGCGTACGAGACCATAATACCGTACCACCCTGCTGCCGACGAGAACGACGCTGACGACGCGAACGACGCCGACGCGATACCGACGACGACGACGACGACGACGACGACGACGGCGGCAGCGACGACGATGACGACGACGACGACGAGGATACCACGGAAAAGAAGTAGGGATAGGCGAGTGATCGACAAAGAAGCTGGTAAAAGGGTGAGAGAGAAGGATAGACGACGGTAGAGTCAAAAAGAGGATTACTCTGTTGGGGAACCGCCTCTTTTCGTTGTATCTTGTATCGGACACACGACAGAGAAAAGCGCGTGATAACGCTTTCGCTTGGGAGCCCTGATGCATTTTGGCGAGAGTAGGCGGCTCCAGCGTAACGCGGGCGTGGCCATGCGAAGTAACGCAGTCCCGCCTACTTCGAAGCAGCCTTGTCGACGCGAGGAATCGCGTTCGTTTTCTCTTCTCTTTTCTCTTGCTTCCTCCTAGCCACCGCCACCGCCACTGCCGTTGCCACCGTCGTCGTCGTCGTCGTCGTCGTCGTCGTCGTCGTCGTCGTCGTCGTCGTCGTCGTCGTCGTCGTCGTCGTCGTCGTTGCCGTTGCCGTTGCCGTTGCTGTTGCCGCTGCTGCCGCCGCTGCTGCCGCCGCCGCTGCCGCCGCAGCCGCCGCCGCAGCCGCCGCCGCAGCCGCCGCCGCCGCCAACTCGCGAGGGTGGGGACCGAAAGCAAGAAGCGAGCGACGGTGGCGAGGGTCAGTCTGTCGGGTAACCGGTCGGTCTAGCGTTTCTCGCTTTCCGTTCCTTGTGCCACTGTAGACTTCTTCTTCTTCTTCTTCTTCTTCTTCTTCTTCCTCTTCTTCCTCTTCTTTTTCTTCTTCTTCTTCTCCATTATAACGATAACATCGCCACAGATTTTATTCGATTTCCATCGTTATTTTCCCAACAAAGTGTCCGTGCTTCGAAGAAGCGACAGAAGGCAACGTGTTGACTGCTCTCTCGCGGGATTTCCTACGACGAGAGGAGAGGGAGGGAGGGAGAGAGAGAGAGAGAGAGAGAGAGAGAGAGAGAGAGAGAGAGAGAGAGAGAGGGAGAGATAGAGGGGTGAAGTGGTCTCCGATTGGTGACGACGCTCTAAATACTTTCGATCATAGTAGATCGACAAGCGTTCATCGTCCGTAGAGTGCCAAAGATCGTCTTGTGCAAAATTGCGAGAGAAAATTATTTTGCCCCGTTAAAACTCGAATGCGTCTGTCGATTTACATCGTTCTCGGAGACGCGGCATGTTCAAAAGCATCGAAGAAATTGCAAGGAGATCGTTTGCATCGTCCGAGGAGGATGTCAACGACATCGGGCGGGGGTGGATTCGTTGAGGACTCGAGAAAGAATCAAAGAGAAAAGTGAGGCCAAGAAGGTGGCAAACGTAAGGACAAGTAGGTACCCGTCGAGGTGATGTTGCTGGAGTCGCGAAGCTTCGACGGTAGGAAGAGAAACGGACTGACACTGACTTCGTTCGTGGGTGGAGACGGTGGTCGGAGCGGAGGAGGAGGTGGAGCAGAAGGAGGAGGAAGGGGAGGAGGAGGAGGAGGAGGAGGAGGAGGAGGAGGTGGCGGCAGCGAGGAGGACGACGAGGAATCGAGGCATCATCGCGTCTTTCTCGGTAGGAAAATGCAGGGCGAGAGTGCCGCCGCCTCCGCGGTACCCACCGGAATTTCTGGCATTTCCGGATGTACCAGAGACGACACCGACGACAGCTCGAGTACCTCGCCCAATGGCAGTCTCCTCAACAACATCAACAATAATTGCAATTCTAATCGACAATGCGCTACCGACTTCAGCATCGCGGCCATCATGGCCAGGGACTCGAGGCAACAGCAACAGCAACAGCAGCAACAGCAGCAGCAACAACAACAACAACAACAACAACAACAACAACAACAATCTCAATCTCAATCTCAGTCGCATTCTCAGCAACAAAATCAGCAGCAGCAACAACAACATCATCATCACCATCATCACCATCATCATCATCACCGGCACTCTCAGCAGCAGGCCGTCGGCGGCGGCAAGCTTCATCAACATGGTGAGTTTGAGCGAGCTACCTAAGCTTCTCGTTAAACGACGTTGCGGTGCTCGTAAAATGTAACAAATCATGTGCGTGTGTCTGCCTCTCCCTCTCTGTGTATGTGTGTGTGTGTGTGTGTGTGTGGCTTATACATTGTAATAACTCTTTTAATAAGATAACAAATCTCTTAATCTACGACAATAGCCCGTTCATCGATACGTAGAGTTCTAAAATCAAAGTACGTTGCAGCGTTTTTTTTTTTAAAGAATCTATTAAATACTTTTTATCGCGTCGTATAGATCCTGTCCTTCCCCCGCCTCCTCCTCCCTACCTAACAACTACCTCGCGATAACTTCACGGACGAACCGATGTAGCTATTAATTACGGAATGGAGAATTAATCGATTTTCTTTAAAAGGTGCATTTGCGATTGATGTGGAACGAATGATTCAATTCGTTCGTCGGTCTCGAATGAAATTTTAATCAACGAGTATGTGCCTGATTTATACGTCAACTTGAGTATTAAAATTTATTCAAGTATCGTTCCTAAAAATATCTTGGATTTGATCGAGTTGGCAACACGTAGAAACGTCTTTCAAAAAGATCGCTCGAATTCTTCATCGTTGGGATAAATGACGCGTGACGAGCACTATTGTCGATTTTTTGTCGTTAGCTCGGATAATGAAACGTCGCCTCGCTTTCATTTTGTTCGTCGAGTAAAAAAGGCGCCGGAAGGAGGGATGCGATCATTTCGATAACATTCGAGGGTTCTTTGAACGCGGGAAAATAAGATCGTTTGGTCGAGGAAATGGTCATTTATAGGTGGAAAGAAGAAAGAAGACCAAGGGAGATTCGTTTGCCTCCCAACGAGATCGGCCGAATTTTCTCGCGGAGCGTAAATCGTCGCGAAACGGCCGCTGGGTGAATAAGTTAACGCGCTACGGGTGCTTCGATGAAATATCTCATTGGGAAGAAGAGAGAGGGAGGGAGAGAGGGAGAAGGAGAGAGGGCGCGAACGAGAAAAGGCGAGAACGAGCGAAAGCCACGCTCGTATACGATCTGCTGTCCAGGTGAGGTGTCTCATCGGAATTCTGGAAATGACCGTCGCGCCTCTCTCTCTCTCTCTCTCTCTCTCTCTCTTTCTCTATGGGTCCAGCCAGACGTCCTCCGGAGAAGAGCGAGAGTGTGAGCAGTATAGAAGGGGAAAGAGAGAGAGAGAGAGAGAGGAGAGATCCCGATGGTGTTTGGTTTCATCATCGCGTATCTTGGACGCCCGCGGCGAATAATCGCCCACGAAGATCCTACCGCGACGAAATTTACGGTTGGACACGCTGCAATTCACCCACGGAAACGTTAGTGTCGTTCCCAAATAAATTTAGGTTAAACGGCGATGCGAGGACGAGTCGAGAAGCGAGAAATCGAGCGCGTGTGCTTCTCTCACGCACACACACACACACACACAGTTTGGTATCGTTGTATATAGATATGCATATATTCGTATGTTTAAGCGTACCTTAATAGTAAATACATAAGCATAGAATACCGCGGCGATCGAAGAGGATAACTTTTTGCAGGGTCGAGTTTTCCTCTCTCTCTCTCTCTCTCTCTCTCTCTCTCTGTCTCTCTCGCGCGGGCTTTCGAATCGTATCAAGCGATAGCACAACACCTGCACAATACTATAGAAATTCTTTGAGGATAGCCTTCGTAGAATAGAATAGAATGGTCGAGTTTATCGGGAAAGCCATTCCATAATATTCTCCTTCGTGACGTAGAATTTTTCTACTTGCGACGAAGTAGAGGAAACGGGCGGTCGAATAAATTTACAAAACTGCGGTAAACGATGCTCGAGCAGCAGCTAGGCCATGTCGCTGTTTCTTCCTTTCGTATTTACCCTTGGAACGAAAAAAGGAAAACGAAAAGAAAAAAGAAAAAAAGAAAGAATAGAGAGGAAAATGGAGGAATTAAGAAGGATCGAAGAATAAAATGATGAAACGCACCGTTGACGTTCGGTTTGTTCGTCATCGAACGAGTCGTTTCGAATTTTATACTCGATATTATTCCAGCACGATCGCTCGTCGGAACGCACTGAAATAAATCAGGCAAAGCCCTGTTGTACGTAAGTAGGTACCTACGTCGCGCCTATCGTAAAATCGCGAGAGAAAGAAAGGGAAGAGGCAAGAAGAGAGTTCTTCGAGGATCGATCTTTGTCCCAGCGAGGTTTGTTTTCACGCCTCGAATGGGTCTCGCGATGCCAGGGTGCGTCCAGAGAGTTGGGAGAATTTATTTTTACTATCGAATATTTACGTAGGAACAAAACGTGTTCCTACGAGAGTAAAACCGATCTTGGCTCGCGTCGTCTTTGTTTAAAAGAAGGGCCTTTTCTCTCTCTCTCTCTCTCTCTCTCTCTCTCTCTCTCTTCCTGAAGCTTTTCACTTCAAAGTTCGATCTAAAGAAAGAAAGAAGATCGTAGGATCGGCGGGAAAGATAATAAGGAAAGATACTCGCGATCGTTTCTATTTCGTTTACGCCGTTTCAAAATATGACTCGCTCGTTAAATGGGTACTTGTTTCTATGTCGGTAAGCGTGCCTTGAGTGTACTCGTTACGTTGAAACCGTTCGTCCGCATTCGACGTCGTAAGGTAAAGCGACGAAGCATCAATTATCCCAAGTGGCCATCCCGAGTACATAGGAAAGTAAGAGGTAGTTCAGCTCTAGAGGTAGGCGGCTCTATTCAGCGGCAATGGTACGGGATGCGATAATTTTCAATGTAAATCATTATTTAGGTTCTTTCTTTATTGTAAACGTTCGATCTCGACGACGAAGAATGAACGGGGATGGGGGTGGGGGGAATCATCGAAATGCTTTTACAGTAGGTTTATAAATTTCTCATAGGATAATCGATGGAGCGTGTAATAACGACGGGAATGTCTCACACGTGTGCATATGTCGGAAAGAGAGAAGAAAGACCACCGGTATAGCTCCATCGAGAGTTTCAACCGTGAACCGTTGGATTTGCATAGCGATTCGGTACGCTCGTAGTTAGGCGGCTCCATTAGATCGTTTTTGCATCCCCAAGTATCAAGATTGTGCGATCATTATCCGTCTCTCGATTCATCCTCGTCCTCGGGCATGGCCGGGACAGCAAAAGGAGGAAGACGGCAGATAGCCTCGAGAAAGCGTGAGTAGGAGCAACGGTGTCGCGAAGATTATCGGTCCATTCGATCCTCCGTATCGGGAGGACGTCGCAGGACGGATATCGCGATCTCTTTATCGCGTATCTTCTCGTAAAATCAAGATATATACACACGTTTATGTTTGTAAAAGGAAAGCGAGAGGAACCGCGAAGCACGCGTTTAGCGTGCCATCGACGCAAGGCGTATTCTTCTTAACGCGTTAAACTGCGCCGCACAATCTCTGACGATTGGAGCAATCGTCCTGGTTGATTTTCATTTATGCCTAGGCGAAATACCATCGAGGATTTTTAAGAATCGATCGAATGATCGACAAGGCGTGCCGGGTAATCGACTCGCATGCGTCATAGGGGCGGTACACGATCTATAATAGCTCTTTGAAATAGCTAAGAGCTATGCCTTTGCAATTTACTCCGCTAACAATGACCGAGTTTTACTTCCTTCGTCGGTAAATAAGAAAATTTTCAACGTATTCGTCCTTTTATATCCTTTAAATAGCTCGCATATCTTCGTTCCGTTCGATAGCGAATGTTTGCGTCCCTCGATCTCTTGCGTGATCGATCAAGGAGAAGAATCGATCTAAGAAGTAAGAAGAACGTGTACGTTCGAGCGAGAATATAGACTAGTGGTAAAAGCGAATCTCTTTGATTTACCGCAATATCGAAAATTATCGATCGTTGCTCGTTCAAATTATTTTCAGTTCGTATCGCGATCGCGATCTCGATCGGTCAAGATCGATTATCGATGCATACGAAAGCGCCTATTAATGATAGAGGATCCGTTAAAGAGAATAATTGACCGATCGATTTCTTGCGCCGTCTAAGATCAAGGCGAGAAAGAATGTTTATCGCGTTGCGATGAAAAAACTAGCCTGATCTAGTGCTCGGAATCGTCGATTTATGTTTCGTATAGGAACGCGCAATGGTCGTTTTAATTACCTGCCGACAGATTGATCGATCGACGCCTGTCTTTCTCTATCGTCATCCGTTAACGCGTTTAATACTTTATTCGCTTTTTCATCTAGCCGATAAACGACCTCGTAATTTTTGCATCGATTATCTTTCCCGATTATTTTCCATCGATTGATTACCTTCTCTTTTTCCTTTCCTATTAAGAAGATACAAAGTATTCGCGCGTTCGTGAATCGATGGAAAAGTATTATATACAAGTTACTTTTGAATTTTTAGGAAGGCGATGCATAGATTGTACCTGCAAACATTGCGCTCGAAAGATCTGACCAAACCGATGTGAAATTATTTTACATGGTTGGTATCGCGTCGACAAGATCATTAATCTTAAATACTCGGTATAGATATCTAGATGCGATAGAGAGAGGAGCAACGATCTTTTAGCGAAGCTCGTAGGCCGCTCGTTATCGTTAACGGCTCGTCATCGATACGTACAGGAAGAACGTTGTCGTTCGCCGTTAAGCTTCGATAAAGAAAGAAAAAGAATAAGCGAAAGGGAAGATAAGTGGACGGAATCGTCGAGCGGTACGACGTTGCTCTCGATTGCCTTTAATAATCCTCCTTAATCCATTCGCGTTGATAGCGTTTTACGGTCTTACTTGATCGCGGATTTCCGTGATTTAAGGAAAAAGAATTGGATAGGCAGGTAGGTAGGTAGGTAGGTAGGTAGGTAGGTAGGTAGGTAAGTAGGTAGGTGGGTAGGTAGGTAGGTAGATACATATCTATAATCGGAAAGAAAAATCGTGTCGAGTTTCGCAAAAGGTTTATTGCATCGTGCACGTGAAGGGTAGATTGGCACAATCGAAATAGATCAATTCTCTAGGAGCTTTTCTTTCTCGGCTCGTGG
Source organism: Vespa crabro (assembly GCF_910589235.1). Taxonomy (NCBI): domain Eukaryota; kingdom Metazoa; phylum Arthropoda; class Insecta; order Hymenoptera; family Vespidae; genus Vespa; species Vespa crabro. Next base: position 11,304,626 of record NC_060960.1, on the reverse strand, counting down.
CTGGCGCGCGATCTGTTCTGTTTTGAAAAGGAGACTCTTTGATCCGTCGTGCTCGGAGTCGCGATCGTAATTCACTCGGAGAAAGAGCGACCAAGAGAGATCTCGCGCAAACGCGCGCGATATAGAGATAGATAGATAGAGAGAGAGAGAGAGAGAGAGAGAGAGAGAGAGAGGGAGAGAGAGTGGGCAACGAAATGCTTCTGGCGTTGCTCGTAAACTCCCTCGAGCGGGAGATGGATAGAGAGAGAGAGAGGGGCGTGAGGAGAAAGAGGTGGAGAGAACAGAGCGATCCAGAGACGCGCTCGTCATCCGTTTCGTCAGTCGTTTAACACTGCCGTTGACTGTGTCGAATAAAAATACGCGGTTGACGGACCACACACGCAGTGCATTTCCTTACGTACCAATTAGGATGACTCTAGAACGGCGAGGATCGCGGCGGTCGAGCTCGTGATTTAGTTGCGTTTTTGCGCTCCTATGTTTCTCTCGCTATCCTCCCTCACGTGGCCACGATCATCTCGTCGTCGTCGTCGTCCTCGTCCTCGTCTCCGCCTCGAGACGGCCGTTTTATCGCTTCGACGATGCCAACGGCAACGTTACCAAGTATTTTTAGTGATCGTTTTTCAGTCGTCGCGTTTCGTCTGCTACCGACCAATCATCGAACGTCTTCGTCCGGTACCGCGTTTAGTTTTATTATTTTTTTACACTTTTTCCTTCGTCGTCAGGAAATCTCTTCAAGTAGAGTCCGTTTAATCATTTTATATAACGCCAAGATGGCCGACAGCATTGCCGATATAATTACCTACTTATTATCTGGCGTATCACCGTCACCCACCCCTTCGGTGGGGGGGGAGGGGGCAGAAGTAAAAAGAAAAATCGTCTCCCGTCGACATCTCGCGAACGCCACGAATCTCTCTTTTCGACAATAGAGTAGGTACTTTTGGAAGACATTAAAGAAATATAATTAGTCTTCGGTGTTGTTTATCGGACGAATATAGATATAGATACCTACCAATATAATATTACTCGGAATAGAATACTCGTCCATCTGGAGCGATTAAAAGGATTTAACGTGTAGTTTGCGAAGAAGGAAGCTAATGTGTCCTCGTAAAATAATCAAAATGCGATATTTCCGTCGAGGTCGAGAGAAGCATGTGTGTGAGAGACTCGAGTGAAATACGCGGGAATAAATTGGAGGAACGTCTTCGAAGGGAAGGGGGGAAAAAGAATGCGCGATGAGACGAGACGTTTATAATAAGTCGAGGATTATTAATGACTTTGTTCTCATCGAATCGCCAAAATTGAATGGGCACGCGACATGGGCACCTAGAATAGGGGGTAGAAACGGTCTTTATCGATTAGTCGCTTTAATGTTATAAGGTTCCTTCATCGAAGGAAAGCGTAGTAAACTTTGTAACGGACAGTTACGACTTGTCGGCCATGTCGGCTGCCGGCTATCAATTTCGCACGTTGATGTCTCGCGCGAGAAATTAATTGACCATCCGCGTTGGCCGGCGAAGTGGAATACGAGCGAAATAGCTCGCGATTCGACGATTCGAAAGGAGGCTCTTCCTCGAAACCCGAAGATCCTCCGAGTCCAACGTCGTATCGCACAGGAATGGCCGCTAATCGCTCAAGATGGCGTCTTATATGGTAGAATCACGAGTATTTGTAACGCGCGATCCTCGGTATACTTGACGAATCGAATCGCGCACGATTACATAAGTCATCTTAGGATTCTCGTGCACGAGAGGAGCACTTTTCCTCTTTATCTTTTCACGCACCTTACGAAGGTAAGGGTAATTCTCCGAGGAGGCTAGCGATTTCGAGCGAAAAGCGATCTTTAGTAATTCCGAGCGATTAGTATTTTTTCGGACGTTTTCTTGGCGTATCGGTGAAAGTCGGAGGAAAGCGCATCTGTTTCCGATTATGTTCGTTAGGATAAATTAAAGATTGTAAAATATTCAGCGAAATGCTTGTTGGCTCGTGAAAATTTCCTTTGTTCTCGAGGAGCGGAAACGCGAACGAAGGAACGATATTGTAACCCACCTCTCGTGTAACCCACCTTCGCTCTCTCTCTCTCTCTCTCTCTCTCTCTCTCTGTTTATCTCGCGTGCAAAAGGTAAGCTGAACGTGGCCTTTCCCAGTTTCCTATGAGAACTCGGCCGGACGGCGCAAAACTTCTTAGTTTATCTAAGACAGGTATTCATAATTTCAGTAGGTACCAACACGTTGGCGAGGTCGAAGATAATAACGCTAAACTAAAGCAAGACCGCTTCTAAGTGGATAATTAGATTTTTTCCGCGCGCGCAGCACTCCCACTTTCGGAGAAACGAAAAAGATTCCTTTTACGCGTAGGTACCTATTTCTACTTAATTACGGGGATGTAGACATATACATATATATGCTGGCGAACCGATAGAAATTTGAATAAGGCTCGACGACGTCTCCATCGTCGTAATTCGTAGATCGAATCTCAGGTAGCAGGGGAGCGCGCAAGAGATGGGGAAGATCCGGTCGTTGTTTGCGCAAGAATTCTCGCTGGCGGATAATTAAAGTACAAATTACCGCTTAGGCCGATAACAGTGATTTCCTTTGCCGGGGTCGTTTTTAATCGCGAAGAGAATATTTCGACGTTGCGTTCGGCGTGCTTCGAGAATGCGATTCCCGAACGAACTCGCGAGATTATCCGCACGCGATTTCATTATCCTTATTCGCTACCTCGGTCCTCCAGGACGACCTAACTCAATAAGTAATTGGGCAAGGGTGTCGAAGGGGACAATCGCTTATCGGCGATTAAGTCGAAAGGGAAAAACTTTTTTCGCGAGGACTCGCTTGTATCGTTCGACGTGGCGTGACTCACGAGTAGATTCTCACGTGAATCGAATGATTTGTCAAAGAAATCGACTATTACGAAATTACGTCGTGCTATTAGGATCTCTCGTAGCGCCTAAGCCGAAACGAGCCGGAGGAGGGGGGGGGGGAAACGTCGGCGTCGCCCCGAGCGATCGCAATTCGTATCGAATGACTCTATCGAGAGCGACGGCCGTCTCGAAAGACGATAAACTCGGTAGTTAATCGCGATCGTTCGAAACGCGCTAAGCCAGTGTAAGCGATACTTGATTTATTACTTGTCACGGTGCGCCGACCGAACGTTACCGCAATATTCGCTTTTCTTCCCTGCACACAATCGACGGCTGCTTTGATTTTTTACAGAGCCACTCGAGACCGAACGTCGTAGCCTAATAGCTAAAATGACGCGTAATAAGTTTTTAAATACACGGAGAGTATTTCGCGATCGGTGCACGTAAAAGAATCTTCGATGAACGAAATTAACGGGACGCTTTTTAAATCGCGAGCGAAAAGGACTGCGAGAATGGAACTAGGTAGATGGTAATAAAAGCGAATAATCTGGAAGTAACATTCAAGTGTAACATTATGATTAATTATTTATAGATTAATTAGAACGGTAAAGAAAAGAAGAAAGGAGGGAGAACTATCTTACAAATCGATTCTATCTCGGTAACTCGGCACATTGAAATATTCATTAAGAGAAGGCGAAGTAGTTCATTCACTCGTTCGTCCTTTAAAGAAGATCGTTATTTTTGGCTTTCGGCTGGCCCGTCGACAAACGGGGTAAAAACGAGCGCGAACGATGAGCGCATCGTGACAAATGTTTGCTCCAACGAAAATCCTTTCTATATCTCTCGAGGCGACACTCGGTGCTGTCGATCAATCCTTAACCGTCGACTAGCGCCGGAAGTTTTCCTCTTTTTCCTCGCCGATTCCTCCCCGATGTATCTTTGACAAGACTATTTAGAGGGCGAACCGCTCGCACATTCGAAATATCCCCCATCTACCCCCATCTACCTACCAATCTACTTAGCTATATATCGAAATCTTTTTAAAGTCGCACACGGTATCGAATCGTTTTATTTAATAATGAGTATGCGATAAGAAAAAGTACCTAGGACGAAATTTTGATTGCAGAAAGGGAACCGAGCGGTTCTGGTGTCGTCCGTGGATCACACCAGTCGGTTCAGGAATCGATCAACGCCGAGGACGAGCCGGAAACGGATGACGCCGGAAGTACGAGCGGAAAAGGAGCCTCGCCCGTTAATCCGTTGCTTCAGGAACGATGGAATTGCGAGGAGCTCAAGCACGTCGTTTGTCATCTGGAAACCAAAGATCTTTGGGATAAGTTCAACGAGCTAGGCACCGAGATGATCATCACCAAGACCGGAAGGCAAGGGAAATATCTTTCACCATGACGTATCTTATAAATGCTAATTTCTTAAGAAGATCGAATCGCGTAGGTGCGCACGGACGCGACTTGTCCTTACGACGTTTGCGAAAAGTTAAATTTCCATCATCGTCCTGACGAATTTGATCGTCAGGTTTCCAACGACGAAAGCCCGGATGACACTTGGCAAGGCAAGACATCATCGTAAATTATTTCTCGCGAGTCGAGCGACCGCTTACGCTTTTACGATATAACTTGTTCGCTCGCGCGCTCGCCTCTATCGCGTTATGAGGTCAGGACCAGTTGGGAGTAAAGCCCGCGCGACGGCCAGCCAGGAGACATGTCGTCCCTTGGGACGATGGTTTCGCTAATGGATCAACGTTTCCATTTGTCGATGACGATGTCGGACCATTAACTCTTTCTCGTTACGCCTGCCCCCTCTTGCCTTCCAAATCTCTGACCCTTCTTTCGTATCGTCTCGGACACGTTAGAGGATTGCTCGCACGCTTTCGAACGAATTCAATCTGGATGTGGTGTACGGGTCACGATACGACACCCACGAGAACGAACGAGAACCATCTGGCTGCCAACTAAATATTTAGTCAACCCCTGAGAAACGCTTTACCTTTCTCCTGCGTATCAGAAATTGTTCGAGAATCCTTATCGAATATTGCACTAGGACGTAAAAATGAGGGGGCGATACATCTATCTATCTGTGTACATATGTGTACATACATATATATATATATATATATATATATATATATATATATATATATATATATATATATATATATATATCTGTATATATATATAGAGAGAGAGAGAGAGAGAGAGATCTTTTCGTAAAATGCAAAAGTCGTAAGGGCGTACGGAAAGAAGACGAGGAGCAAAGGAGAAGAAAAGCTGCTTGGAGAAGTTGAACGAAGGCAGAGGATCGGCGCGCGCCTAATTGCCCGCTACGACGGCAATACGGTCCCTAAAGCCCTTCCTTCTTCGTTGTCTCCCCACCTCCTTCCTTTCTCTCGTAAGGGATTCCTCCAGCCGGTTGGGCGCTTACTCGTGCGTCAGTAATTAGATCTGCGTCGCGGCGCTGGTCGTCGCTCCCTTCAACCGTCAACTTACCTCTCCCCACTCTCTTTCATTCCTCTCGAAGAACAGTAGCAGCAGCAGCAGCAGCAGCAGCAGCAGCAGCAACAGCAGCAGCACCGGCACCACCACTACCACGACCACCAGCACTACCATCGCTACTACCAGAAGCATCGCCATCGCCGACGCGACCACCCCTTTTCAGCTACTCGAAAGTACCTTCGGGCACGTCCCTCTCGTTTCTCCCCTTTTCCTTTCCTTTCGTAGAATTTTAAGGGCAGAGCTTCCTCACCCTTCGCTACTTCTTATACTCCACCTCCCTTTGGCAGACGACGCGTCTGCGCCGTCGCCATCAGTTACCTTTTTACCACCCCCGATACTCTCTCTACGAGTTTAATGATAAAGTCCTTCCTTCGCACGCTGCGATCGTTGACGTTCAAATTTCTTTCATCGACTTTGAGATTTAGTTGGATAAAACATAAAATCGTTTTAATAGACGCTGCGAAACGATCCTCGTATTATGAACTCGTCGATGTCGATAAAGGACGTTAAGAAATACCTACTCGAATTCTCGCTTTCATCCATCATCCACTCCAAGTTGACTTTTGAAACGCGACTTCCCAGAGAGTGGCCATTGAAACTGGTCTGCCGTACACTTTGCGTTGGAAAGAAGAGGGTGAGTTCTCGATCGAGAGCTCGATAGACTCCCGTTAGTCCGTCACTTTGGATCATCGACTTCCTAGGGATAATCCTCCTGGCATCTCTCGTGTACGCCTTTGGGTCACGAGAGAAATTGCCGAGAGTGGTAGAAAGGAAGGGAGAGAAAGGGGGAGGGAGAGAGAGAGAGAGAGAGAGAGAGAGAATCTACCTTCGTGGTCCAAAGTTCAATTCATTAACAAAGGACGGCTTGATAAATAAAAGCATTACTCACGCTCGTGGCGCTGCGCCGGGATGAATGCATACCCGAGTCGACAAGGACCGAGGAGAGGACGTAGATAAGATCGGCGGGTGTCCCCGCGTTTTAGTGGTCGAACCAGCGGGGTTCCCGACACGGTATTAATGTTTGGCCTCCGAGGCAAAACATTCGCGCCATGGGACCCGTAGCCTCGATGAGGCCCAACGAGGAGGTACCCCTCGCGTCGGTCCACAGGAGTGACCGTGAGCAGTGTTAAGGGCGTGTTTCATGTGTGAACGTGGGACACTGTCCGCTCGCGCACCTTGTCGTCCAGAGAGTGAGAGAGAGAGAGAGAGAGGGGAGGGGGAGAGAGGATCGAGCAGAAAGCGCGCTATGAAAACACGAAAAATAGATCGTTACATCGTCGATCCGTCGTTTCGGAACGAGTTCCTTCTCGGTGGCTACGATCGCGACCATTTTATTTCACTTTGCTTCTGCTCTTTTATCCTTCCTCCTTCTCCTCCACGTCTTTTTTTTTATTTTTCTTTTGCCTCTTCTCGACGATATTCTCTTTCGCGGTCCACAGCTTCGAAGGCCGTGCCTCGCTCGCGACGAGATTATCTAGGATAGTTTTTCGGATCTCTGAACGCTCTCTCTCTCTCTCTCTCTCTCTCTCTCTCTCTCTCTTTCTCTCTCTCTCTCTCCGCGCTCCCTTTCTTTCCTTCTACTCTGAACGGAGCGCGGGTATACGTTATCGCGCGGATGTTTATCGCAGTTTAAAATTGGCTCCAACGCTGACCTCGATCAGGTGGATTATGAATAAATGATCGAGCGCCGCTGGGAAGCTCGGGATAGAGGGGCTAGAAAAAACAAAGAGACCGGTAGCGAGTGCTTCTCTTTAAACGGTTCTAGAGCGAAAATATTACTATGAAAATGTTCTTCCTTCTCCTTCTATTCCTCCTCCCGTGAAGCGTCTCTTTTTACTCTAATTGATTTAAACGGCTACATAAAGATATTGTAAATGAAATCGCAGGCGGATGTTCCCGACCTGTCGCGTCTCCTTCAACGGACTAAAGGCGGACAGCCGGTACGCGGTCTTAATGGATATCGTGCCGGTGGATAACAAGAGGTACCGGTACGCTTATCACAGAAGCTCGTGGTTGGTAGCAGGGAAGGCCGATCCACCGGCGCCCGCTCGTCTTTACGTCCACCCCGACTCACCGTTCACCGGCGAGCAACTTCGCAAGCAAGTCGTCTCCTTCGAGAAAGTCAAGCTTACGAACAACGACATGGACAGGCAAGGCCACGTAAGTCACTTTTTTAATCGCTAACGAGGCGCAAAAGCTAAACGATTTTGTTACAAACGTTCAATCCTTCCCCATCGACGAATCTTACCATGAACCGGATTAATCGCGCGAGCGATATATTTCCGAGCGATTTATCGATAGATCTGTCGAAGGAAGAAACGCGCGAATTCGGTCCGAACGACAAAAATTATAGGGTCTGGTTCGTTGTTAAAATATTTTGCCGCTTACTCCGTGAAAGTTAAAGTGGCACTCGAATATGTCGGGATCTGCCTACCTGTTGCATACTTTATGGACCGCGTACATTTTCGTGAAGTTTCTCTACGTTAGCGTTAACGCGACTTTCTCTGTCTCGACGACGTTACGCGGTGTACCTAACCCTTTTTCTTGGATAATTTGGAATCGAGCGACTAAACGATCCGATCTCGTGCGACTCGTCGGAGGATAATTTGACAGTCCGTTGTCTCGTTTGTCATGATTCGCGAGAATCTCCTTTTTCGAGCACCCTCGTCGTTCCTCTCCCCTCTCCTCTCCGTCTTCTTTTTCTTCTCGTCTCATTGTCAGCCAGGTTTTTACTCTCTCTCTCTCCCTCTCCCTCTCTCTCTCTCTCTCTCTCTCTCTCAGTTTCTGTCTCTGTCTCTTCCTCCTCGTGGGTCCCTTAATTCATCGGATGACTGACGTAAATAGGAACTCCGATCGGACCGAGCGTTTCTTCACGGTTCTCTCATTTTGTATTCAGGGTGTTACACGTCGGCGGACGAGGGCAAAGTGATTCTTTTGAATGGTACAAGAATGCCTAAGCGAAGTGCTCCTAATTCATACGCTTTTTCTTCCATCGAGAATCTCATTTATTATGAACGCTATCACTTTGCCGTCGCCCTCGACGACGATTTGAAATAGAAGCGTCCCGTCCCAACCTATCGATCCTATCCAAATTGTCATATTTCGAAAGAGAGAAATAGAAGGAAGGCCGCGCGATCGATAGCGTTACAGTAAACTCGCACAAATGTAAGAGAGTATTGTAGATGAAAAGGCGCGTCGGTGAAATATGACTTTTTCGAAGAAAACTTTTTCGAAAGGAAAAGGCACGTAGTACGATAGTAAGAACCGGCGACTATTTAGGCGAATCCGTTTGTTTCCGCGAAATATCGTTTACAGTGGCTAATTCAGCGCGGCCTGTGCGAGCAGTTAAGAGGCTGCTGGCTGGTTCTCTCAACGTTTCGCGAGATCGATACGATATCCCGAGAGCTAAGAGGTAACGACCTCTCTCGCGCGTTGCCTCTCTCCTCTTTGCGAGCCACCTTGTGCTTATTTGCGAAACGTCGCGTACATAGGCGTAAATCTTTATCTAAATTGCGGACGATTTGCAGCTGGTGCTGAACTCGATGCACAAGTACCAGCCGAGGATCCACCTGGTGAAGAGGCCAGATTCGGGCACGGCGAAACCCATCGTTGATCTTGAGAAGGAGTCGTACAAGACCTTCATATTCCCGGAGGCCATATTCACCGCTGTCACCGCCTATCAGAATCAGCTCGTAAGTTTCGCTTTGTTTCACGTTACTCGCTGTGCCGCTTCTTCTTTCCTTTTCTCCCTCCCTCTCTCTCTCTCTCTCTCTCTCTCTCTCTCTCTCTCTCTGTCTTTTTCTTTCCTTTCCTTTTCTTTTCTATCTTTTTCCTTTTTTTTCTCTTCTCAGAATGGACTCTTCTTTCTTCTATCCACAGGGGACATCCTTGTTCTTTTCGTTTAGAAACGATTTTAGCAGCCTCTACGGCTAGTCTCGATTCTTGGAGAGAAATTAAGAGAGATCGATAAACTTGACCTCCTTTCGTCGCCTTGCCAATCGCTTCTGCGAGGACTCTTTTCTCTTGACGCGTCAGGAATGAACAATAAATAAGATGGGAGCGAGGAGAATGAAAATAGATTTGCAAGGATTTAACGTCGGCAAATCGGCGAAAGAGCGAGGGAAGAGAATCGGTTCCGTAGGCGAGTCCGAGTAACGATCTTTCTCCGTCTCTCTTGCTCGTTTCTATGTGCCCGGAGTTACTTACGTAGCAATTCAGGATTCAGAGAGAGAGAGAGAGAGCGAGTATACGGCGGCAGGCAGTTATCGTATTTCACGATTGTCGTTTAGAACCCAACGTGCGTCACGTGTGTGGTCCGAAGTGCTCTCGCTCTCGGGGACGTTCGCATTCCGCGAGCGTCGCGGCGCTGCTCCGTGTGAGGCCCAATTTGGTATCCGACGTCACCTTCCCTCTTCTCCGCCTCTTCCTGAAACGTCTGGAATCTGGAGCTCGACGCAACCCATCCTTTCGCTGTTTCCACTTGTCCCGTTCATCTTTTCTTACGGATTTTCCAAAGATCGCGACTATGTTTCTATCATCGCGTCGATTCCTCTCGGAGACGCATACTATTCCCTGTTTCTCCTTTCTTATTCCCCCACTACTAGAGGGAAAGAGAAGAGGGGCTACTTTGACGTATGTGCGAGAATATATTTAGATATACAAGATCGAGATTAATACGAATAAGCCGTGCGTGAAAAGTAAGAATCCGATCTCGAGATGGAACGCACGGCAGCACGCGCTTATGTACTTTTAAAGACAGTTTAATAGCTCGACGATTTAAAACTCCATTAAAGTGGACTGAAAATCGTCCGGGTCATGTGTAATAATCTAAATGCGCGAGTTCGATGATAGATAGATCCATCCTTCGCTTTAATGTAAGAGAAATTAACGCGTTCCCTCCCTACTTATCGCGCGATCGTCTCAACGGACAGTCGACTGTACGTCGTTAGGTTCTGCTTTTTCTTTTTTCCACTCGAACGTGCCCAGAGAGAGAGAGAGAGAGAGAGAGAGGGGGGAGAGAAAGAGAAAGAGAGAAAGGAAATCAGAATTCGGTTAGGCCCATCTCGTATTCGACGATCGAGGCAGGATGAAAACTAACGGGTGGTCCAAGAGGTCTCTTACTTGCTCGGCGACGACGACGGCGACGACGACGGCGACGTAGACGACGACGACGACGACGACGACGACGACGACGACGACGACGACGACGACGACGACGACGTGGTTGTTGATGATGATGATGAGGTGCGAAGAGATGCCCTGGCAATTACCTCGGGCCGACTTCTCTCTCTCTCTCTCTCGACCATTCATCCTCTCTCTTTCTTTGTGAGCCTCCACTTTCTGCGTTCTCTCGTCATTATCGTTCTTGCGGCTTCCCTTCTCTGTTTCTTCTTCTTCCTTTCTTTTAACATCGATCGAGGCGCGCTGTTTCCAGACTTTTCAACAAACGCCCGCTCTCGCTCGCATGAAAATAGAAAGGTTAAGGACGAAGGGTGAAAAGGAAAGAGGGGGACGAGAGCAACGGTGGTGGTCAGAAAAGAGAAAAAGGATTGGAGAGATGGAATGCACTTTGGCAGCGTTGAAATTCCTTCCTGGCCGGTGAACGCCAAGAGAGAAAAGTTATTTTTTTCGTATAAGAGATAATTTGACGGCGTTTGACTCGTATCATTCGTCTTTGGTCAATTTGCAGTCTGTTTACAAGACGATAGGAAAATCATGATGAATATTTGTTCCCATTGTATCTTTGGAAATCCCGTCCATAGTTGTCCAAGGCAACTATGTGAATTATGATTTTATCTCTGTATCCGTAAAGCCGAGAGGATTTTGGTATCTCGATTAGGTCTCCGTCTTTCCCATCCGCTTCTCTCGAAGGCTGTCCAAAAATCCATTCGTCGCGGTTCGTATCCTTCTCCTCGCTCTTCCAGTACTCTTTTTCCTAGTCGCGTCGTGGGGTAAGCTCGTTTAGTCGCAACGGCTACTCTTTTTTCCTCTTTCCGTCTCTCATCTCTTCGTGCGAGTCACACATCGTCGCACGCACGTTTTTTACATTTTCTTTCCCTCCTCTATATCCCTACTTTTCTCTCTCACTCTCTTTTGGCCGCGTAACGACCTCCGCGACCGTGCCGATCCGTCTTTCTCGCTCGCACCACGTCATAATTCATAAGCTAACTGCTTTGCTTCTCTCTTTATCCTCCTTCTCCTTCACGCTTCTTGATCTTCTCCAAGCTTTCTTCCACCTCCTTATCGCCCTTGCCACCACCGTTGCGATGTCGGCTCGACGTTTTCTCTCTCTCTCTCACTCTCTCTCCCCCCCTCTTCCTTCTCCCTCTTTACCTACCTCGTCATCGTCTTCGTTCGCATCGCTATCGTCCTGCATCTTCTGTCCTTCGTCAACGATCGTGACTTTATATACCATCTTGCTTGTAGAATTTCTTTCAAAAGCATTAGTTCGCGAGTAGAAACATTGTTACCGTTTGATGTTTACGTTCACGTTCGACCAAGAGGAAACGTTGGAAGAACGCCAAAGAGAAAAGGAACAGAACGAGAGAGAGAGAGAGAGAGAGAGAGAGAGAGAGAGGATAGAGGGATCCGTAAATTCGAGCTGATGATTCCTCTCGAGCGAGCCAGAAGCCGAGGAGACGGCGGGACGACAGTCGATAAACGCCGAAGGCACGCCTTTTTTCGAGACCACTTGGAACTTCAAAGAAGAACGGGCTCCGTAACTTTCGCCTAATCGTTCGGTCCGTCTACTTCGTGCGAGAACGCTTCTCCTTTTCTCTGGCACATGCGCGTTATCCTACGACGATCTCAACCCGGAAGATAGTCGAAAAGATCTTACGTGTACGATGGCACGCGTTCAAAGTTTAAAAATGAACAAAAACAAAAAAAAAAAAACAAAAAATATCATTGGTAGTTTTCTTTTGCGACGCGAATATATTCGCCTCGAAGCAAGTATCGTAATCGTTCTATCATCGAATCGCCGTTCGAACGCGTATCGAGTTGAGAAGAGTGGAAAAGCGAACGTGTAATTAGTATGTACCTACGTCCGTACGTCTTGACCCTTCTCAGAGAAAGATCGGTTTCGATTAATCGTTCGATGGGAAGGATGGGGGAATCGAAGCCCCACGATCGAGAGATGCGGGCAAACGGGCAAACTTATACACGCAAAATAATTCATTTCCTTAACGGTCTAAGAATCGTCCTTCTAAGTACAAAACTAATCGCCATATGCGTCCGACGATAATTTAGACACTTGCCACCGAGAGACGAAGAGCACCACGATTACGAGAGGAAATAAGAGAGAAGCCCGAGGAATAAAGAAAGAGAAGAGAAAGATCATAGGGCGGTTAACGGGGAGGTTTTCAAGCGACGAGCGGTAGAAACGCATCCGTGCGAGCCTGTGTATATCGGATTTGCGACGGGAGGAGAGCGAGCGAGAGAGAGAGGGAGAGAGAGAGAGAGAGAGAGAGAGAGTTAAAAGGATCTAGAGAAGAAGCGATCGGAATTGAAGGAGGAGTCGATGGTGATTTTAGTGGCTGCGGGCGTCGGCTTTCGCGAGAGAGGAACGAAAGAAAACATAAATAATCGCGTTCAAATGGGAGAAAGGACGGAAGACGAGGAAGAAGAGGAAGATGAAGAAGAAGATGAAGATGAAGATGAAGAAGGAGGTGGAGGTAGCTCTCTCAAAGCCACACACGGTGCTCGCGAGCCGACGGCCATGCTTTCGAATGCTCTTTCCCTTCCCCCGCCCTCGCCGCTTCCTCTCTCTCTCTCTCTCTCTCTCTCTCTCTCTCTCTGTCTTCTCGTTTCAGTGGACGATACTTTCGAAGAAGGATAACGAGAAACAAGAGTAAACTCGTCGGCGACTACCTTGAGGATTTTCTTGAAAAAATTCAAGCATTCGTTGTTGTTTATCTTTCGTCCAAACGACGATGGATTGATGTACTTTGATCGAGCGAAAACGGGCGCGTAATTCAAATTAGTCGGTAGCGAGGGTTGTTGGCTAGCAAATAAAGAAAAGGAATTTAACGAAAGAGGGAGAGAGAGAGAGAGAGAGAGAGAGGTAGCGTGGCGGAGGCGCATAAGCGGCACTAAAGTGTGTGTGGCGGTACTCGCAAGCGAAACGCGACCCCTTCCTCAATGAGCGTGTCTCTATTAAATCTATTATTAGAGGCAGGGCCGGGTGTGAAAGCGTCCCTGTCAATTACCTACAGCTTCATTTTGCGATGCTTCGCACACCGCGGTTGGCCCGGTCCGCCGGCCCGGCTTGAATCGTTGCTTGAAGCGAGAAAGAACGGATGGCAAATAGATTTTTACTTAGTCGACGCGGGAAATTCGAATCTTCGTTGGAGATTTCGACGAGGAATATTTGTATTAGTCGTGAGAGAAGGAAGGTGCTTCCTTTGGATAAATACTGTCACGTAATAATAGCGATCGGGCAATAACGTTTTGAGAAAGAACAAAGGTCATGTACTCTCGATCCCTCGCGTGAGACGTGCTCTTCCTTGATCGATAAACGATCCTCTTTCCCTTTCGGACAGAAAGGGAAGAGCGCGAGTGGTAGTTTGGTGGTATACTTCCTGGTTGTTCCCTTCTTGCACGCAAAGTGCGCTTCACGATCGCGAAATTTTCTTTACCGTCGTCGTCGACGTCCTCATCGCCGGGAGCGAATTCGAAGGCAGTACCGCCCATCGTGTTCGCAAATTCTCTCTCAATTTTCATTGACGCTGCTCCGCAGCTGGACTTAATTGGCTACCTATCCTTCGAGTACCTTCGTTGCCATCGGGATTACACGTTACGTAAAAAAAGAGCACACCTTCCGTAGATTTGCACGGATTCGAACATTTCCGATGGAGCGTTAGGACCATCGGACGAGTTTGATTTTGTTCGACCGAGAGAGAGAGAGAGAGAGAGAGAGAGAGAGATCAACGACCTTTCGAGCGTAGAATCGCGCATCGGCACGACGGAACGAGGAGAGAAGAAAATATCAAAGCCGCGACCTACTCGAAAATCATTTCTTTTGCGATCGTAAAGTCTAAAGGCGGTTAAAGAATCGACGAGAGAAGGAGATAGATAGTAGAGACGGTGGTGGGCTTGTAAGAAATGAATGAGCGTGAAGAGGCACATGAGAGGGATGGAGAGAAGAAGAAGGAGGCAAAAGGAAAAGAGAGAAGGAAAGAAAGAAAGAAAGAAAGAAAGAAAGAAATAGAAGAGACATGGTATAATACTAGGTGGAGGTGGAAGCGACGACGTCGACGGTGGTGCCGGGCCAGATGTTTGGCTAATGATGTCAGCGGGATCGTAACTAAAACCGAGCCACTTCGAGCTTAGTTCGGCTTAGTCTTAGCTTTGAAGGAAAGAGTCTTATTACCGGTTGCACGTGCTCCTTGTGAGCGCGAAACCGTAGGGTAATTGGACCACCCACTTCACTCTACTTGTCTCTTTCTTCCTCCTTTCTCTTACTTTGCGATAGTTGCCACGAGATGGTCTCTCTCTCACTCTCTCTCTTCCCGAGCTTTGTCGATTCGACCAGCCGTCACAGTCTCTTTTTACCAAACAAATAAACTCGCTCGTACGCGACCTTCGGAAACAAGAGGTCTCTTTCTGTCGGAAGGCCGAGGGAGGACAGAAGGAACGTGTCGGATAAGAGGAAAACATAAAAGGGGACGGCCGAGGACTCCGGAAGAACAAGCTGTCCCGTGTTTCGACGGGCCGACAAAAGTCAAACTGAATCTGACTGTTTGTATCTTTGGTTTGTCCATCTTTCGCGATCCAGCCACTTTCTTCGCGAGATCCTTCGAAAGTAATTGTTAAGGAACGAAAGGCAAAACTTTTTTCTCTCGTTATAAACGTTACTTGTGGTCCAACAAAGATGTTGACACCTTCGAATAATGCGACAAATACCGGCTTCTATTTGTGCTTAAATACACGGAAAATGTACGGCGAGTTAGTTCGTTCCCGGGAGAATGGAAGCCGGAGATAAAGACTCTTTGAAAGTTTTGCGGAAAGGCGAGGCAAGAAGGAAGCCTCCGGTTAAAGAAAAGAGACACGGAGTGACCGAGGCCACCTGTGTATCCGTACCAGCGCCGTGGGTGGCCCTTTGGGTAACGCGAAACTCCTAACTTGCCAGGGCGAGACGACTTAGGGTGGATTTCCGTTAGGGGTGTTCTCGTCTCTTTTCATCCCACTCCGCCTCGACGAGCCAAAGTGGCTTTTACAAACGTGACAATCTGTGTTCCAACACCTAGAAAAAACTTTCTCATATTACGATGACGAGCACCCAAATTGGAGTGCGGTTCCTGTGGATAGAGGAGCTCTTTGTTCGAACGTAGAGAGTCGAGGACTACGGGATCGTTTAACGATGTGAATCGAATAGCACGCGTTTCTGCTAGAATTCAAGAGCGATAATTTTTCTAAATTTCGATTCGCTCTCTCGATAGTCTCGAGAGCTATACTCGACTCTGGCATAAAGAGACCATTTATGTGAACTCTGGTACGAATCGAAGAAGGCGTCGTTTGATCGCACGAGTCGAACGGCTCTTCTCTCTCTCTCTCTCTCTCTCCCTCTCTCTCTCTCTCCACCTCCCCCGCCCTCCCCCGCCCCGGTCCCTCCTCGTTAGGTTCTCGTAATTTATAATCTTGGATTTCGAAAAGGCCATCCTACGACTCGCTTCCCCTCGGTCATTACGATAGCGTTACGTAGACGAGCAAACGATCGGATCGATTCTGACGAAGTAGAAGGAATCGCGAGTGAACCCGCTATTCTCCCTTTCCGCTGTATCGAGGACATCGTTTTGCCGCCTTCTTCTAATTTTACGAACCGTTGACTCCCGATCGGCGAAACGAAGCGTTACGAAACAGCCGGCCGTTTTCCTCCACGCGTCGTTGCCATCTGCCAACGCGAGCCTTCGACTTTGACCGATAAATCGCGACTTCTTTTCTTATGTTTTTTTTTTCCAGATTACCAAATTGAAGATCGACAGTAATCCCTTCGCCAAAGGATTCCGGGACTCGTCTCGTTTGACCGACTTTGAGAGGTGAGCTTGCAAATCCATCATTCCTTCCACGTATTAAGAAAGATGTTGACAACGTTAGAAGATTAAATGCATAATCGAGCAGCTTCCCTTTCAGGGAAACGATGGAGTCGATGTTGGCGGAGCAGCAATCGTTGAGGTTTCCGCATCGATTGCCTTTCGAGATGGACCAATTACAGGCAGGTGCCGTTAGCAATCTCAGTCTCGAGGAAAAGGCACTGTGGGCCGCACGTTCGCAAATGTTGCTCAGAGCCGCCGCCGCGGTGGCGGTCAGTCCTTACGCTCAGCTCGTGAGCCCGTCTCTGGTGTATCCCGGTGCGACCGGTGCTTCGGCCGCTACCACAGCCGGCACGAGTCACCATCATCAACAGCAACAACAGCAGCAACAGCAACAGCAGCAACAGCATCATCAGCAGCAACAGCAACAACAGCAGCAGCAGCAGCAGCAGCAACAACAACAGCAACAACAGCAACAACAGCTCGGCCATCTCTGGTGGGCATCTTCGATAGGACCTACGCTCTTCGCGGCGGCTCATCATCACCAACAGCAGCAGCTAGCGGCCTCGAGCTCTCAGCAGGGTTCGGTCGGTGGTCCAGCCGCACCTAGACCTCTTTATCCGTCGGCGTTGGCGCTGGCGCATCATCGATTCTCACCTTATCACACGGCGAGCACACCGAAATCGGCGACGCCGGCAGCGCCCTCGCCCTCGCCCTCGCCCTCCCGAAGGGCCACACCCTCGCCAACGGACAGTCTAAGCAGAGAGGCACAGGATCTTTCGCCCTCGTAGTCGGAACCTCATCCGAACGTTTATCCGTGCGTCGTGCGCTGTGCCGTTCCTTTTCTAATCTTTGTCTCTTTTTCGAACAAGACGCTGACGCAGGTGCAAAGAGAGGAAGAAAGTTTAAAAGTGCGTGTTAAATTGCTCGGACGAGTAATCATTTGTGCGCCCGCGAGAGACGCTGAAAGGTCGTCATGTTTGGAAAGACGATGGACGCCCGATTCGAGGCAACAACGCGAATGGCAGTATGGTAATTGTGGTGGCAAAGGTCCCATTGGGACCACGCGAGACGTGCGCGACTTCGAGTTCGCCGAACGAAAGAGCAGGAAGGGAGGGGTAGGGGGAGGGGGGAGGGGTAGAGAGAGAGAGAGAGAGAGAGAGAGAGAGAATGAAGTCTTCTCTCGCGACCCATGACCTATTCTAAGAATGCTGGCAACCGTGGAGGATTTCTTTCTTGATTCTCGTCGAATGACTAGTCGTTTTCCGTTTCTCTCACGCGTCGACTTTTTACTTAACGTTCTGTCTACGTATCAACCTTTTTCATATCATCGATCTCCTCGGTCACTGCTGAAACGCCTTTATCTTTTCTAACGACGAAACGCTGAAAGGAACGTGGTCTTCTCTTTTGAAAGAACCTTACTATCTTTATCGTTTCGTTTGACGGATATATAAATAGCAACTTGTTCGAAACGCACTCGACACAGGAATGCGTTCGTCCATCCATGAATTTTATTAATAATTTTATCTTTCTTCAACGTTCTTTGATAAAAAGAGATGTGAGACAGAATGGGGTGAAAGGACGAAAGGACGACGATATCGTATTAATCACGCACGGAACAATTTATTACATTGTAAATATGTATTCCTTATAATTTTAAAATAACGATATAAGCCAAAATAATGCGTAGGTATATTCATAAAGGATACGTTGTACATCCGCATATATGCGACACACATGTATATACAACGTTACATACACACACACACACACACACACACACACAGAGCCAAACACACACGCGTATATATATATATACATATATGTATATATATATAGTATATATAAAAATGTACATATGAATAGCTATAGGAAAGTATAGCTGTATCATAGGTATGTTGTTATAATACTCTTAGGTCGCAAATTGTATGCGTACAAAATTATACACCTACTACAACGTGCGCTATGATCTACATCGCTATTATCGCGTAACGTAGGTACGATTATTTGCGACCTGTCGGTATTATTGCCCTCCATTCCTGTAAAATAAGCTGTATATTTCATCTCACAATTTATCGTTATTGTTATTTATGTTTCGGTTCCGTATACTGCGCGTGGAAAAAATTTAAAATATTTCGGATCTCGTGATACGCTTATAATTGGTAACAAAAAAAGGAAAAGAAAGAAAATAAAGAAAAGCGCTTCTATTTAAGAGTACAAAAGATTGTCGTTCATTCGTAGACGATCGGTGATTCGTGTACCAAGTTCTAAAGGCGTACGCAAGAACGTCGTTTTAAGAATTTTCCACCGTCGTTCAAACGACTATTATCGCCTTTGACGATTATTACTAGCGTAGAGCGTTGATATCGTTAATGCTTGTGTTGTGAAAATGCATATCCATTGCTGTGCAAGCTACATCCTTGTAAATAAATTCCAATAAATTCTTGTACCGGGCGCAAGTGGCAATTGATTTGCAGTTGAAAACAAATTCGAAAGTTAATCTAAAGAGAATTCGGTTTACTTTCGAGAGGTACCTCTTGATTAAATCGGACCCATTTAACGGTAAGTCGAATCGTAACGGGGCGTAGAACGCGAGCCAACGTCCGTTGGTAGGTAAACCCTTTCGGGTAAGAAGCCATTATCTTGCGTACACAGTGATTTGCCTTGCACTCTGGCGTGAGTGCATTCGAGCAAATGTTGGCGGAGATCAGTTCGGTTAACCCATGGCGCGGCAGAGATAGCGCGCGCGCGTTTAAGGGAATCATCACGCGATCCTCGAATCGACCGCGTAATTGGTAGGTAAAAAGTTGGCTAAGGGGAGGGGGATGAGTATCCTCCTCTCGAATCTAATTACGTCGGATAGCGGTAAGAGGGATCTCGGGAAATAATCCAAAGCAACTATTTTTCTTTAGGAATGAGAACCGAAAAGAAAGAGAGAGAGAGAGAGAGAGAGAGAGAGAGAGAGAGAGAGAGAGAGTGATCCTCTCGTTCCATCCTTTGGTCGGAGGGATGGGGAACTCGGACGAGCGACGAACGGCTGTTTCTCGAGTCTGGTAGCTCTCCAAGCAGTCGATCCTTTTGCCGTAAATTACTCTCGCGTTTGACGCGAAAGACCAATGGCACTCATTCGGCGTCGGCCGGCAGAGGAAAATGGCAGGGAGGGCATTACAATGAAAAGAATTAACATAAAAGTCGGCATAAATATCGGAGCGAGGGGCGGTGAGAGTAAGAGCGCACAGCTCTCAGGCAATCGTCGTAAAGCTGAGAAGCTTTACATCGACGCTGAGAGCTCCCGCGCATGGTTATTTTTACGCGTTAAAAAAGGAAAGACGAAGAAGAAGACCGATCCTTTTTTCTTCTCGAAAATACGCGATCCCGGACTCGTTCGCGTTTCGACTTTCAACAAAGTCGTTGTGGCGCGAGTTGGAAGCTCGAATCGCGTCGGCCTTTTAATACGAAATGAAGGCATTATAAAGCCATTAGTCGGCCCTGAGCGTACGGCCGCTTGCGTGCGAACGCGCGCATCGCGGCTCTTTATTCGAATACACAAAACATTAACGGCTTCGCTCCTTTCTTTCTCCTTCTCCGCTCTTCTCACAATCAGTCCAGGTTGCCTTCCCCCTCGCCGGCACCTTTTCTTCTGCGCCCCCTTTTTTTTCCTCTCTTTATCTCGGTACCCAATGCCAATTCTTTCTTTTTTCCTTGCCACTTTTTCTTCTAGTCCATGATACAGCACAGCAGTCTAATAACAACTCGATTAACCGACGGTCATCCGATGTGTCCGTTAAATCGTTAATTAAGCTTACGAGAAAAAGACACAGAGAGAGAGAGAGAGAGAGAGAGAGAGAGTGCGATCTACCAAACGAGAGATAAAATTCGTTGGAGCTTTTTCGGTCCACGTCGACGACGCAATTCGTCGAGTATAGTAGCTGGAGAAATATCGAAGAACGCATTATTCGAGCACTCTGGTATCCGTCCTCCGACGAAAAAGGAGAAAGAGGGATGAAGCGAGAGAGAGAGAGAGAGGGTGGTTTGGTCGTGAAATAAAATGGCGGTCCGGCAATGGCACCGGTATCGATTGAGTCTCGAAATGCGGCAGCAGGCAGTAGACAGCAGGCAGCAGAATTTCTACGTACGCATGTGTGTAGCTACCTACGTATGCATATATATACGTAGTTACGTATAGCAGCAGGTTACTCCTGCGAAGAGGAGGGTGCTGAACCGCAGGCGACGCTTTGCGTGGCTCGTTTCGATGGCACCCGTGCGGATGCATCGAATTATTCGCCGATATTCGCAGCCGCCTCCGCGTTTAAGCATGTATTAATTGATTGAATTAATTTGCGAACGCGCTCTCTAACGGCCGCTCCGAAGCTGCCGGGAATCGCGGCGAATAGAATACTCTCTATACCTCTCTAATCCTTGTGCGATATCGTTCCAACGAAAACGTTTATTAATTTTAATTGAGAGAGAGAGAGAGAGAGAGAGAGAGACAGTGTGTGTGTGTGTGTGTGTGTGTGCGTGCGTAAGAGAAAGAGAGAGACGTATAAGGGTTGCGTCTACCGAAGGAACGTAAGGGCACTCGCGTACGGTTACCGCGTGATTTACGCGTGTTTGACTCGTTTAAGATTTGCGACGGTTTTGCCGACCAAATAGTCGTCGATAATTTCTTTTTCTATCCTCCGTACAAAGGATACCATTCTCGAGAAGAGAAAAGACTCAAAGAGCCAACGTCGTTTTATGCCTATATAAGAAAAAATATGGAAAAGAGCATTTTCACGAAAGATTCGAGACGTCAAATTTTCAAAGTTTCGTCCTATCATTTGAATCTCTCTCGAAGAATCGGCATTGTCACGTATAGAAAAAGATTACAAGCCAATGTGGCGGTACTCGCGCTGCGTTACGAGAACAGAGAGTTACGAACAGAGAGAAAAGACCTCGTTGACCCTCGACTTTCCACGTAATCCCATGTTCTAGAAGCTGTCTCGTCTTTCGAGCGGGCTTCGTGATCGATCGAGATTCTTGTCTCTCGGCATCTCCGCCCTGTCTCCAAAATCTCAGAAGAGAGAATGGCTCGTCGATCAAAGCTTGACAATTCGGGCTATCGTCCCTCGTTTACCACAAATCTGTCTGTTCGACCTTGACTTTCGGGTTCCAACAAGGAATTGAGTGAGACGACTCCACCCCGTTTCTCTTAATATCTAGCCCGGATGACGTGAATCGAGAGAGACGAGAATCAACGAGGATAGAGGAAGACTACATTGAATTCGTTTCAAACCAAATAACAGTAGTCTCAGGGCTATTGAAGGAAAAATAACTATGGGGGAATTCGCGCGAAAAGCAGAGGATCTCTGGACAATGGGAGTCGCGGACCGATCGCGTTGTCTAAATATTTGGAACGATCCGGACGGTTGGGTGACACCGAGGAAAACGTGCGGCGAGTCCGTGACGAAACGCTCGACTGCAGGTGGCCTACAAATGCCAGGGGATTATGGGGTTTATCCCCCAGCGGGATATTGATCCCATTGTGTGCCGGCTATGAAGCGAGCAACTCGACTTCCCTCTCTCTCTCTCTCTCGCTCGCTTCCTCTTCCCGCGTAGCCATCCCGTCCGACTCTCTCCTACCGCTTCTGACTACTATCTCCTTTCCGCGACATACGTATATGATAGGTACGTGTATTTCTGATAGACTCGAGTATGCGGGTGGATGAAACGAGTACAAGGGATAAACCGTGAGCATGCCGAGCTGCTGCTCCTACCTCTGTATTTATTTGGTCGGAATGAACGAGCGAAGAAGGGCCAGAGGGAAGAGGAGGGAGCGAGCGAGAGAGAGAGAGAGAGAGAGAGAGAGAGAGAGAGAGAGAGAGAGAGCAAGACCGAACGAGAAGCGTGACCGAATCAACCGACCGCTGAATCTCTTTCGAAAGATTTAAATCGAACCTCGAAGCTTATCGATCGGTATTGGGAGGAAGGAAGTTGTCAACTTGCGCCGATCGAATTCTGTTCTCTTTTCTTTTTTGTTTTTCTTATATGCGAGTTAAAAGAATTTTGCGAGCGTTCTTCTTGTCGGAATGATTTACACAAGCGATTCGATTTTGAATGAAATTTTGGAAGAAAAGCTTATCGCGAAAGAGCAACTCGTAGAAGACTCCTTCGTTCGTTACACTTGGAAAGGCGCAAACTATATCAGGAAACGAAGCCAATTGTCCTGTCGTGAAGAGAAGAGTCGTTCGAGCAGGGTGTGTTAGTAAAGACTCGGCACGCAACTAACAGGAACCCGATAATTCACGATCCACGCGATCGAACGGACGTAGAGAGAGGCTACGTTGCTAAAAATCAGACTCAAGTCGTGCGCTATCGTGCGACTCGCTCTTCGTGAATCTTACCACGGAGCCGAGGCGCGGGAAGACTCGACCGACGCGAATCGACTTTGAGACGACAAAATGACATATCTTATAAGATAAGTCATTTAGTCGAGATACGTACGTCAATTCGTTTATTTCGTCCTATCCGAGGTAAGTCAATTGATCGATCGGAGGAATAATCTGTACGCATCCGGATTTGATAGGTAAATTACAAGGTAAAGGTATACGATTAACGAGATGCCCCGATCAATGTTCGAATCGTCTCGTCGTTGGTAATAATTAACTCGGAAGGGCGGTTCCAATTCTCTCCTCCGCGTTTCTAACCTTTATTCCGTTCCCCCGAACTTGTCCCTCGAAGTTAAGGAGGAACGCGAGGAAAGGATTAAAAATGCGATCGACGTCGGTGCTGGTCAACGATAAAAGCGAAGGAAGCTTAAGTTGGCTTAGTATCGGGGCGATCGTTGCGGTCACGATGGCCCTTCGGAAGGTTCGCTTCGCTCGAAGGAGTATCGAAGGAGAGAAGGCTCTGCTTAAAAAGGATGCATGTGTTCGTGAAGGAGAGGAAGAAGACGAGACACGGATGGACGGTGAAGGTACGAGAAAAGAAATGGAGGGGATCGAAGGAGGGAGAAGTTAAGGAGGAGGAGGAGGAGGAGAAGGAGAAGGAGGATAAAGAGAGGAAAGGGGTAAGCGGGCGGATGTGTCTGAGGTAATTGAGGCTAGGGGTCATCCGGGTCGCAAGAGTCACGAGTCACGAGCGAGCGGCCGCGAACAATGCCGAGGAGCCCTTCTCTCCTTCGTCTCTTTCTTTCGCTCATCTCGACTCTGCCTGTTCTTCTCTCCTTTTTGCTCCGCGGAGAAGCTTCTCGCCGCGGAGCTTCTCGCCGCGCCGACGAGAACGGACGAGAGGAGACGAGAGAAAAGAGAAGAGGAGCCAATCGCCATCGGCATTGCTCCGCGTCGCCTCTGTACTTTTATTAGATTTGATCCGAGCCGCAGATTAACATTGAAACAAACGTTATTTATGACGCGGTCATTACGAAACGCGAACCTGGTGATGACCCGCGATATTCGTTTGCCCGCTGTTTGCGATCTCTCGTCCGTGTAAGAGAATGAAGATGAGAGAGAGAGAGAGAGAGAGAGAGAAAGGAAGATGAAAAAGGACGAAGGTCGACGAGGAAACTGTAGAAAGTTAAAGGCTGCGCTAAGAGAGGAGGGAGAATGGAAAGGGATGACAAGATACGTGCCAAGGAAAGAAAGAGACGGCTTGATGAAGAGGAGGAGGAGGAGGAGGAGGAGGAGGAGGAATCTCCCACGCCAGAAACGGCCAGAGCGAGCCGGGCAATCGAAGACAAATTAGCGTTGCGTGATGCGCGTTGATTCTAGCCGATAGTGGAACACGACGTTGCAACGGGCCACGTCCACCCAACGAACCGATGCAAATCGATGCAAACCGATCCAATCCGTATCCTGTGCAGCTACGAGCGTTAATCGTTCCGTGTTACTATCGATGCGCGCATGAAATAACATTTTCTTTTCGAAAGCAATACTTTCGATGAGACTTTTTTATTTTTCTACACGACTGGATTAAACGATGAATGCAAAAAATGCTTCTTTCTTTTTAGGAAGAAAGTTTCTGGGAGAATCGACCGTTTAGGATATATGTAGGTAGCTATCAGCTTGCATGCCGATCGAACCTTTTTCGAAATCCGATCGGAAAATTAGGTCGGATCGGAGGAGGCGTTGAAAGGCGAGGACTGCGACAAGTTTGTCGGATCAGGACGGATCGATGCTTATCGTTCGTAGATCTACCAACTGGTTCCGAGATGTTGCTGGTTAATCCTTCGGAAAGACAGACGGAGAGAGCGAGAACGAGGGAAGGGGAGAGGGTGGGGGGTAGAGAGAGGAAAAAAAGGAGAACGAAAAGAAAAGGATTCTCTCTAGCAGCTAATAAATCGAGAATACCGGTTGATCGTATCCTGAGAAATTCCAAAGTCTCCGAACGTTGTTGCTGCCGTTGCTCCAACTCGTGGAAGCACGGACGTCTCGATAATTAGTCGACTTATCGGCCTACCTGACACAATCGCTTACCGCATCTACAAGTGTTTGGAATCCAAATGGTCCTTACCTGTACGAGCCAATAAACTTGGCCCTTTCTGACTAATGATACTCGAGCTTTTATCGTTTCTCAGATAAGAATCTGAAGGGTACTTTGTAAATGAACCAACCAAGCTGTAAAACCGCGGAACGTGTCTATAGTTGTGAATCTCTCGATATCCCGAACGAAATCTCTCACGGAAATGTTCGTGGTCGAGTTTAGGCTCCGGAGCGACGAGTTTTGCGACCAAAACGGATAAAGGGAAGACAAACCGATTGGTTTCGTGGCACGTCAGCTATACTACCCGCAACAGAATTAAGGAATTAATGTTTCCAGAACGATGTTCTTGCTAGGAAAGTAACGACGTTTGGAAGATCTAAAGAGCCGAGAGACACCCATATGTCGTGATATTTTTAACGATCCTTTTAATGTATCATCGTCCACACACGTTCCAAGGAACAAAAAAAGAAAAGACGACGAGAGACAAGGAGGAATTTGAAATCGTATGGGCTTTATGAAGACATTAAGAGACACAGACAGACAGACGGACAGACAGACAGACAGAGATAGAGAGAGAGAGAGAGAGAGGAGAGGGGGAAGGTGCACCAAATGGCGATGTGAAAATGATCGTCAAATTGCGCCCAGGAAACATGCTAACGACGAAGATCGTTCGGTGTGTCCTTTCACGGGGAGTTTCGGTCGAGTTCGACTCGAGCTCCTAATTCGTACTCGTCCCCGACGATCATCGACTCGGAGATCACCCCTAAGTGAACTATAATTGAGGTCGTTAAAGGCGGGTGCCGGCGAAATACTGAAAACCATGCCGAGTTGCACCTGCTTTTAGCTTGACGTGTCTATCCATAAAGCGAGCAACGACGCGAGTTCGGCTTCGAAAAAATCAACGCGATAACTCGCACGACGCTCAATTCCAATTATTATTTCGAGATTACCTTGGCGAAGAGCAAAGGTGCTCGTAATTTTGTCAAAAGGTGATCGTACAGTCTTGCGAGATTTAAGCGTTCGCCGCGGCCACGCCGTGTCGAGCTTAATTCGTTTACGGCTTATTAAAATTTACCGTCAAACGGACATTGGCTTTGAATAAAAAACGTAATCTGCGGTACATCGATCAATATAATGCTACGCGAGAAGAAGCGATCGAATCGGGGCACCTGCTCGAATCTCTCTCTCTCTCCTCTCCCTCTATTTTCTTTCGCTTCGTTTTTTCGATGGCCACGAGCAATTTAAATGCCGCGCGGATTACAGACTCGCGCCGTCGTTATTCATGGAAAAAGAAAAGGAGGGGAAAAAGCGAAGGTGGAGAGGAAGGATTTCAAGAGAAGTAGGGGAGGGGGTGAGAACACGGTCTTACGAAATAATTGCGGATTTCGTTATCCGATCGTGACACGTAGAAAGAGACGTCATTGGGAAGCAAGCTTTCTCGAAATAGCACGACCCGAAACGTTCGGACCTTTGACATTTAAAGGTGCTTTCGCTTCGACGCGAAAATACGTCCATGGATTTAATTCGATAGGACTTTTCTCGTTTCTATTTCCGTTAACTAGATTTTTCTACTTTCGTTTTTGTCATTAGGCTTTTATCGGAATGACATTAATAATTGTAAGAAAACGAAAGAGCGATACGATCTTTTGATTAAAATCTTATAATTGGTGAGTCAAGGGGAATAAAGAGGGTGAGAGAGAGAGAGAGAGAGAGCGAGGGGGAGGAGAGATGTAACGGTAGTAAAAGCAGCAGCTCCCTATCGTCGGTGTTGCGAATTTGTTGTCGCGTGGCTTCCAGTATGAAAGCACGAGGAGCGCACCCTCCGCCCCCACGGGAAACACGAATCTTCTCGGCGAGAAGAGAAGGGGTGGCGCGTCGGCACCCGAGCCACGTGGCTCGCCACGGAGTTTCCATGGTTACGAGCGAAACCGAGGACGGTAGAGACGGGGAGCGGAGGGATAAAAGCTTTCGGATGAGAGATAAATGTAATGTAATGTAACGAGGGAGGCGGTGGCAGCGTCGGTGAGCTCTCTCCTTGTGCCAAGTGCCACTCCATTGTGGCACGACTAACTGACTCGGCCCAAACAATTTGTCCCGCGAGTGAGACACGCGTCCGCTTTCCGCCCCTCTCTCTCTCTCTCTCTCTCTCTCTCTCTCTATCTCTATCTCTATCTCTATTTATATCTATCTCTCTATATTCTTCCTTTAGCAGATCTGACCCTCGAAAATTCTCCAAGGGGAAGATTCGTATTTTCAGGATGCAACGAGCGTGAAAGAGCGTAATTTCGATCTATGGATGTAACGAATACTAAAAGGGACGCGCCGATCTTAGGAAGGACTTTGGTTTATTTCAAGATAGAATGCGAAAAAGTCGATTGGAAGGGTGGAAATGTGAGAAGATTCGAGCACGAAAAGAGAATATCGCAGTACGTATACACCTTCTCCGTTTTAATAAAATTATATAGGCATGTGCCTACCATTAGCGATATCGAGAATTTGTTATTTGAGTCGTGTCTAGAAAAAGAGAGAAAACTAGCGTTCAAGGTTTTAATATTGTTAAGGGCGGCGTTACGGCGGCACGCGTAGGGTCGTGGCACGAGGATGAGGCGAGCGACCCGATCGTAGCTAAATCATCGTGTTCGAAGCCCTCGACGCGCGAGATGGATAAAGAGAAGGAAGAAGATTAAGGGGAGACTGCGTGGAGCGAGTGCTCGTCCCTCGACTTTCGTCACGGACCGCGATACGATTCCCTTAATTGCTGGAACTGTCGCCTACGGTGTCTAATCTTCGATTAGATTTTTCGATTTCTTTATCGAATCTCGCTGGAGATAGATGGCACTCACTTTTGTAAATTTCTCTTTCGCGACAAAAGAATCGCATCGGGAATCGAAGATTATGCTTCGCGAGTACCAGCTGCCGAGTTGCAGACCGAGAACAAAATCGAGAACTGAAGGAACGGCCGAACAGATGTCGGCTATTGGCGGTCGAATATCGTTTAACTCGATACACCTATATAATATATTATTATCATACATACGTACACACACACACACACACACACATATATATATATATACGTATGCGCATGCAGTACTCAAAATCGCGCGCGGTATCTCGACGAATTTGCATTTTGAACTTTGCATTGGTGCGCGACGATCTACGTGAACCGTAACGAGAAGAACATTCGCGTACGAATAAAATCGCGTTAATGAGACGAAAACGAAATTGTCACGGAAAATGATCGCAAACGTATGATAGCGGAGGTCCAAAAGCAAAATTATCGCGGTAAAGATCGACTTTCGATCGATTTTATAACGGTACCAGCGCTCCCGCATGGGGTAAGAGAGATACGTTCTAAAATTATTCTTCCGCATCGGTTCGGATTGTTTGTTAACGAACGCCTCGTGCGGAGATCCGTGATTACGTGCTCGTAATATTCGCGCGAAATAGTCGGCCTTTTAGTCTTAATGAGAGTCTTAGTTCTAGCGTCGATTCGCCGAGGTAACCGGACGCAACCGGCACGTAGGCTTGTACACCGTGCTTCCTTCTACGTATATATCGCGAGAAGAGCAACTATTCGTTAGATCATACTAGGATACAGTGAGCCAAAGTACGTACGATCCATATCGTTAGGGGACGAACAAAAAGGTCAATCCTCGATTATAGTATAATCGACGTCGATAAAACCTCACAATGGTTACCGCACTAATATATCGAAGAAATATTTTAGACAAGTTAACTTTGGCAAGTTTTTAGCGAACTCGTTTTAAACGTATCTTTGTAATGTTAATTATCTTCTTTCTCTTTGTTAGGATGCATCTATGAAATGATCAGGCAAATGAACACTCTAAAGAAAAATACGAAAGGAGTTTGGTTTCGAGTTTCGATATACTTATTTGCAAGGAAGAAGAGAGGACGGAACGATAGAAACAAAACGACTCTACGTAGATAATTAGCTTGATTGAAGGCAACGAAGCTTCGACGCGGCGCGGCGTACCATGTCTAAACGTTAATTAGCACGTAACGATTTCGCGTGCGTGGACGGTGACGCCAAGCGGTTCCTCCCTCCCCCTCCCCGCTCCCCCCTCTCTCTCTCTCGCCCTCCGTCTCCGTGGCTCTTATGAACGACGACGACGACGACGACGATCATGAGAGAAGATAGTGCGATGCTGCTTGCTAAATAATCGAACCTATTGTCTAAGCGACATTTCTCATTGCAGCAAAGGATCCACGAAGGCTACCTTTGATCACGAGAGATCTAGCGAGAGAGATATCGTCGTTTCCTTTCTCCCGCCCCACCACGATATTTATAACCCACGAATCGACGAACGGGAAAAGATCAAACGCGCCGTCTACGACGTACAAGATGCCGAGGCAAAAAACACGAAAAGCACGATCGGAGAGTACCCGTACAGACGCAAAACTTTACGCTCTTTGCGCGAATAAAAACGTAGAGCAATTCTTATTGCCTCTTTTAAGACTTTTTCGCTTCTGAATACAAAAGTAGGGATCTCCGAGGAGTCTTATGGCAGACAGGAAGAGAACATTCGCGAAGAAAAGCGCGCCCGCACGGCCTCTTGGACTTTTTCTCGCCCCTTCCCAGGCTCGAGGATGAAGAGGAGAGAAAGAACGAAGCAACGGGGTAGATAATTAGGGGTTCGAGTAAGTAAATGGGAGGAAGTAGCGCCTCTGGCGGCGACTTTAAGACCGCCCTTTTAAAATAAAAAGAAGGAGAGAGGAGCGTAGGAACGAAGACGACGTGGAAGCCGCGACGAACGAACCGACAGATGGCTCCCACGCCGTGACCGAGAGAATGAGGGGGAGGAGGAGGAGGAGGAGGAGGAGTAAAAGATGAGAGAGAGAGAGAGAGAGCTTGTACCTTGATTTGTGGTCGAGCATTTTTCAAGCCATTTGGCTGGGTCGCCTATAATTTCCAACGGTGGCCGCGCGCGGAGGCGGTGGCCCTCCGCTCGCGTGTTTTCCTGCCTTCTGTTTATTTTCTTAACGGCCGAAATAATAAGCCCGTCGCTCCGTCGAGGGGAAACAGGCGACAAGAGGGTGTACCTACCTCTATACGTACGTAGGAAGTGTGTCCGGTAAGCTCGCGAAACGAGGAACGGCCCGTCGAATACAATGAAACGTATTCTTCTGCGAAATCGTGCCACTTATTCCTTCGTAATGGTCCGTTTCCGGTCGTCGTTCTACCCTCTTGCGAAAGAACGCATTCTCTTTTTGGAAAATCCACCGACCCGAAATAGGAAAAGTCCGATAGAATTCGATCGTTTCATCGGACCTTTTCCGTCGGCCTTTTCCAAAGATCGATTTTAATTTAAGCAGCGCTCTTTGGGAAGGACGGCTAAGGTAATTACTTAACGGAACGGAAGTTCCGCCAGAAATTACGTGCGAACACGATACGTGTTTTGCTGCATCGTTACTGTGTCACGGCTCGAAAACTTTCCGAGCCGACCGCCGTCGACGGCAAATCTGAAATTAATATTACAACGTGCTGCGATCTTGCATAATGTTAAGCGCGAGCACGTTGTAATTATCCGCCCACGATCTGGCCATGTAACGATATATAAGGCAGTTCTTACAACATGGAAATCGAAACGGTAGAAAATATATTTATAACGAGCCTATTAGCTAGGATATACTTTTAATTCAATGTAATGGTAAAAGTAATATAATACTTATTCTCTCGCAAACGAATATCTCGTCCACCGGTGAATTAAATTCTTTCCTGTTTAGATTACGAGCGATCACTTTAATATTTTGTAGATATCTATCTCATTTTTCTTTTATATCAATTTTTCTTTCGGACGCATAGATCGTCGTAAAATTCAATGCTAGAGCAAATTTCGATTTTATCGCAAAAAGAAGTTCCACGTTAAAGAACCTTTCTCGTTATTATAGGCGTTGTTAGACGCGAACAGATATAATCGCGTGTTAATTGTTCCACGGTGCATCTGTTAACGAGTGCGAGCCCTTCTTCGGTCCCTTCTTCGGCCACGAGAGAATGTCGTTGAACTCCTTTTCTTTCGGCAAAAAGGCCTTCCGATTATTTCACCACAAATTTATTTTCCCTTGATCCTTGAGCTGAACGATACGTTCGTGGAATATGATTTGAGAAAGAAAGAAAGAAGGAGAGAAAGAAGAACAAAAAAATTCAATCTCCGTGTGCGAAAGCATGGATGGCAAAGTTCGAAGCACGAGCCTCGTCGAATTTAAACGGATTGGCCGGACCTCGGGAAAGTCTCGCAATATCTCGGAAGGTCGAGCGGCCCCGAGGGGGTAAAGGGTGACCGAGGGCTGCTCGGTGGTCGCTTCGTTGGCCCATGATTGCCCCTAAACACGAGCCGGCATCACTGCCAATAAAAACGGTGTCATCTGGGATGGGATAGGACGCACGTGGCACCGACGGAAGAAGAGCCAGCGAGAGAGCGGGCGAGCGCGCGCGCGCGCTAGAGAGAGACCGAAGGATAAAGATGGACGAAGAGAGTCGGGCACAAGTGTATCCTGCCGATATTTATTAGCTTCGCTCGAACACCGAGGGTGATAGCCGCACGATAGCAAAGCTTCGTGCTGGTACCTCTCGTGTTATTGGTGTTGGTGTTGCTTTCGAAAGAACGGCAATACACCGGGCAGGCTCCCTGGACAAACTCGACGATATCTAGCCTCGCCGAGTTTAGATTCGATGCTCGTTTCCAAAGTTAAAACTTTGCTATCCCTTATAGATTACATCTGCCGCGAACTCTCCTCCTTCCTTCTCGATTTTATATTACACTCGTTCCGATCGATCAATGGAATACTCGAGATGAAAACGATAAGAGATTTACGACGTCCAGTCTTGCTTAATTTTATTCCGCGCCATGCTCTTTGCCACGTTTAAAGGGAAGCCTTCCGAGCCATGATTTTCGAACAACGAAACGAGCTCAAAGTTTTACGATAGTCCAAACTTGTTGATTCCGGGACAATAAATATAGGAAGGAGCAGGCGGAGTTGCGCGTAAAATATAGCTATCTGTAGGTGTACCTTCCTATGGATCGATTCTCGTTAATACCCCGAAAATCGGCGAGTCGATATATCGCGGTTGTTGGAAAAGAAAGAAGAACGGGGAGAACGAGAAAGAGGGAGGGAGGGAGAGAGAGAGAGAGAGAGAGACAGATCGAATCCCAGGACTCGTTGGGGGTGGGTAAAGTCGCGACCCTTCTCTACGAGTTGCGCGCACGATATATCTTGATTTCACGACCCTTCGCATGGGTATCAGGTTCCACACAAATCGGGAAACTTCGCTCGATTGGCTGGGCATGCGGCTGCCGTAATCCAAAGCCATGGGAAACTCAAAGCGGCCGCGTATCCACCCCTCGGGCTCCTCTCCACCTTTCCTCTCGACCTACCGCTTGCCTACCCTGACTAACGACAACGTTACTCGACGACGATAATCATTGTAAATTATCACGCATCTGTAGCAGCGCGTTTCGCTCGTTAACGCGAATACAGGATCCTATTGGCCGGGAAAGCTTTTTGCCTAATTTCGACTTTTCGCTTTTCCTCTCTTGGCAGCACTTGAGTGCATCACTGAAAAAAAAATTGAAACCTTGTCTTTCCCACGAGAAGCGATCGAATCGGCACCACCCAAAGACTTTTGTACTCCTACAATTTCGAGTGATTTTTAATTAACCATCGAGCGCCCATCTATCACGTCTCCAACGAATCCTCTCAAACTTTTCTCCTTGAGTCCAATTCGTATCTCGTTCGAAGGTCGTCAAACGGACGGAAAACACTTCATTTGGATCATGGTCGTCTTTTTGAATAGAAAGAAATGACTTTGGGATGGACATTGAGTCCTTTTTGAAAAAAGGTCGAAGGGACCACACGCGCGCGCGTCGCGCAGACTCCCGGAGACACGCCTTGACTATTCAAGGGACACGGAGAGGAAGGCGGGACGGGGTGGTGAAGGAGAGGTCGGAAAGGCAGGCGAGAGAGTACTCCTATTTAGCAGCCCTTAGCGGTGATTTAGTGGCAGCACGGTATACACCGAAGAACTCGGGGGTGGCGAGCCCTTGGAGGAGCTTGTGTAGCGAGCTTGTCGGATACGTTCGTAACACGAAGGGTACGAAAGAGGCAACGCGTGTGTGGGTGCGTGCGTGTTACCTATTTAGGTTTGTCGTGATACATGAGATTGGAGATCCCACCCATAGTGGAGGGTAGACCACCCTCGGATTCTGCTCTCTCTCTCTCTCTCTCTCTCTCTCTCTACGGATCGTCTATAACGCTTCGATACACGTTTTCTCTCCTTCCCTATTACTCTTCATGTTCGTAGCAATAGGGACGACGTTAATGATTATTTTATTCCTCGTTTTGACGCAGCCACCCTTCGGAATCGTTTACCGATACGTATGTACAAGAATTTCACGGAAAGCAGCCGGTAACGACTCGTGCTTATCTGCGATTAAAGCCAATTCCCTGCCTATGATTTATCTCTTATGATTCTTTCGAGAGAACTATTTTCAAGCACGTTATCTCGTTTCACTTCAGAGTCCGGAGAGAAATTGGTCGAGTCGCGGAAAATAGAAACGACGGATATGCGTTTCTTATACGATTCGTACGATCATGAAAAAGTACGATAAGAGTAGAAAGAATACGGTCTCTCTTTGTCTCTTTTTCTTCTCTCGTTGCAATAAAAATTCTTACTCTCGGTCGTTCTTCTTGCCGCTGACGTCACGACTCAAGATGGTCGCCGTGTAAAAGAGAAAGAAGGAAAGAAGAGTGAGCCAGCGTGTGTGTGTGTGTGCGTGTGTGTGTGTGAGAGAGAGAGAGAACGCGTGCGGAGCTTTGAGGGACGCCTCCTCACCTTTCGCTCCGCGGAAATCAATTTACGAGCGTAATACACGGGTGCACGACTAATTCCATGGCAGTCTCGAGTTCGAATTCCGCATAAAAAGTGCAAGAGCATCTCTCTCTTTCTCTCGGTCTCGCGCGTAAATGGACCCTTCGACCGGGTCCACACTGGCGAGAAAGCGTAACGCGAGCGAGGTGTGCAGCCTCCTCATTGGTGCGAATACGCGCGTGTGCGCGAGACGCAAGCCGCGGATGGAGAACTGCATATGCAGGCATACCGGGTGTCCCATTATCTTACTTTCGAAAAGTAGACAGCTGCGTGGAACAAAGAGAAAGACGTATAAAAGATAGGGATCTAAAGATCGATACCCGACCTTCTGTACGCTCCATCTAATAAGATTGAAACGTTTACGAGGAGGAAGGAAAATGTGTATCGTTTGAAAGTGGACACCGCGTATGTAGCCACGCACACAAACTCCTTCCACGTAGATCGTGGTTCTTGCGGATCGGGCGGGTCTCGAGTATCGGTCAGAAGAGGATCTTGCCGACAAAGCCGAAGATTTCCCGGCTAATTACTAGGAGACTAATTGAATGCCGCTTCTCTCACTCTCGCTTCCTTGGGCTCTCCCCCGACGCGTCTCGCCGGCGTCGCCTCTCGCCCGTCCATTCTTCCGTTTCTCCTTCTGTTTCTCTCTCCTCTCCCTCTCTTCCCTCCCTCACTCTCTCTCTCTCTCTCTCTCTCTCTCCCCTCTCGAAGCCTCGGTCGCTCGATCAAACGCGCCCTTCCCTGCTCCAGCGAAGCTTACCCTTCCTCCTTTGCGCTCGCTGGCGGCCGTTTTCCGCGGCCATCCTCCTCCTCCTTCTCCTCCTCCTCCTCCTTCTTCTCCTCTTACCATCCCTCTTCTACTCGCGACGCGACTCATTCATATTCATGCAGTGGTAATAGTCTGCCGCCTGCCCGCCGGCAAGCATTACTACACTTCTTGCTTGCGTTCTCGCCACCGCAAAACCGACTCTGCAACCCCCTCCTCTTCCTCTTCCTTCCGTCTTTCCTTACCACTTACCAAAGTCGACTCCCAAGAAGCAACCCTCTAGATTTCCTAGCGTTGCCTGTCGAATAATTCCTGAACGGCGCATATCGCTAGCGCGATGCCATCCTTAACCGACCTTACAACCTTTTAACTTTCTTGAATTGAACCACATTGAGTATTTTAGTTGAAAATGAATTTCGCGTAACGCGTGCCCGATTACCTGAAAGAAGAAAGGGAAGAGAAATGGCTCAGGTGGTAGCCGTGTGGTGCCAACTCGACTCGTTAACGCGCCATGAAGTTTCCCGTGAAAAAGCCCATTTTCAGGGTTGCCGTCTATATTCGAATAAAGATCTTTTCGTTTATTTTCGAAAGTCCGAGAAAGCTCGTGAAAAAATTGCAACGATAAAAAATGTAGCAAAGAACTCGACGAGTTTTTCCTACTACTTGGAAATCTTTCCGATTCCGAGATGAATCGTTTTTCAATGGTATGTATAGCTATTTTCGTAGCTTGCCGAGTATTTTCTTTGCCGAGGAAACCAACTTTAGGATCTTTAACGCGGCGTGAAGTTATCTATGAAAGAACTACTTTCTATGAATGTAAACTCTCTCTCTCTCTCTCTCTCTCTCTCCCTCGCTCACTCGCTCACTCCTTCTCAAATAGAGATCCTCCCAGTGCGTGGCGCGACAACAACGACAACGAGATGCGCCCCCCTGCCCGTCGCAAGCTTGTTCTACCCATTTACGTCGAGTTAACGGTTCGTTACTGAATGAAGAGAACCTCCGGCTTTATACGCTGATGAAAAGATGTTTGGCCTCGGCATCGTGCCGGTCTGTTAGCAGCGGGAGCATGGCGTTTGGGTTCGAAAAATTGTAGGCACCGTCACGTAGAGAGCGACATCGTAAAACTCTGCTCCCCAGACGACGAAAAAAAGGAGATAGAGAGAGAGAGAGAGAGAGGGAGGGAGAGAGAGAAAGAGAATATATATGTATATTACAAAGAGAGAGATGACAACGCGAAAGAATTATCATCTAGGAATTTAAAATACTGGAAGAAAAGATGAGGAAGTTTAATTTAGTCGATTGCTTTGCTCGTTAATTTAAAAATAAAAGTTCGAGCGAGGAGAGAAAAAGATAGCTCTATATGTAAGAATAGAGCCGAAGGAGACGATGCGAGAAACGAAGCGAGACGAGAGTACAGGAGGAGGTCGATGGAGCACCCAGGGATGCGTGTCAAATCGAGGGGTGAATTTTGTCACACTGACCGCAGCCGAGAGTCAACATTCGGCTCAGCGGGCGCTCTTCCCAACGATCCCGAAGGATCCAAACAATACCTTCGGTTTTCTCTGCGCCCGTTGACTTTCGCTCTCTCGTCGTACGATCTTGTCCTCGCGAGACTTCAACAATGCTACCAACCGCCGAATTCTCTTGGTGTCGCACAGACATGTACCTCCATTTTGACGTTGAATCAACAAACCGCAACGATTCCAACCGACTTTAGCACGACCTAACCTATACGGATTGATCGAATTTCACAAATATTTTTTGTCAGGGAAACATAATCATAAACGCCGGCGTCTTTAAGATATCACATACCTTTTACATTGTATCTATGTATTTGGTTGCAAAACATATTTTATGTTTAGTTCGTTGCGAAACATAAAATATGTTTTGCAACCAAATACATAGATACGATAAAAGGGGCGACAATGG
Organism: Vespa crabro; assembly: GCF_910589235.1. Classification (NCBI taxonomy): domain Eukaryota; kingdom Metazoa; phylum Arthropoda; class Insecta; order Hymenoptera; family Vespidae; genus Vespa; species Vespa crabro. Next base: position 11,268,183 of record NC_060960.1, on the reverse strand, counting down.
AGAACTCTAAAGTGTTTCAAGTTTCTTCGATATCTTTCCCACCGTACGACGGAAGAGGCAAAAGAGTAGAGCAAAAAAAATAGATACCGATCTAGGTACTCGATCTAAATCATCGATCTAAATTACGCGTGCGCTCTTCTTCCTAGATCTAGAGATAACGCGATCGAAATCCCACGAGAACGAAATATCGCGTTGTAAATCTTGTTCGACTAATTACACTCTTCATCTGGTAGCAGATTGTTTTCTTGCAAACAACGACGAGCTCCTCGGTTATGAGGTAGACAAAAGAGAAGAAGAATCGAGACTGATGAACGCCATCTCCGAAGAAGAGTCGCAGGTCACAGCAGAGCTCTTTCTCTGAGAGAGAGAGAGAGAGAGAGAGAGAGGATATCCTTGAGATAGGTGCGAGAGAAAGAGCGAGAAGGCCAGTGGATTAGGTCAGAGTGACTGTAAATAAAGCGGACAAGGAGATAAAAAGGAGGATTTATGGTGAAAATATTTGTGCGCATTCCCATGCTAGGTAGTAGCACGATACCTCGTAGGCGAGGGTGGGCCATTGACGTTTTTGTTGAAAGTTTCGCTCATAAATCCTGCTCACATTGTCGAACTTTCAAGAGGAAACCCGCAATGCCTTTGTGACACGCCTTACGGACTGCTGTAAATAATAAAGCCACCCTTCCTTCTCTCTTCCTCCGTTCTGTCTCTCTCGTTTCTTTTTTTTCTCTTTCTTCTTTTTTTTTGTCCTTTCTTTCTTTTCTCTCGCTCTTCTTTCGATCTCGAGTCAGAGCGAGAGAACAAGTAACACTCCTCTAGCCGGCCAAACCAGCTTCTTTCCAGGAGTGACGATCGCGGATGTAATAAATTTTTGAATTTATGTGGATTTATACTTTGCGTGTGGAAGCTAGTCTTTAAGCGGCGATTCGATGTCCGCTTCCATTGGACGTTGCTCGGGTCTTTCCAACGGCGACGACGCTTCGCGTAATCCCGTTCGAAGCTCCGCTCGTTTCTACTTAATCTCCTTGAAATCGATCCACGATCGATAACGTGGAGCAGCGACGTCGACGAGCTGACCAAACTTATTTCGATCCGAGGTGCGCGCGCTACTCGAAGAATCCCGCGCGAGTGATAACAGCGCGCCTGCGGCTCTCAAACCTGTTGAGTTTAAATCCCATAAGCGGGGCATGAGTCCATCCGTCGGTTTAATCGCATTATTAGCGCACGCATGCGAGTCTCGTGTTAAGAAGAATTCGCGTTGCGTAACGAGTAAGCTTACTTTTTTCTTTCTTTTGTTTTATTATTGTTTCCTCCGATCGATTAGCAAAGATAGAGGACTAACTCGATTAAACGATATCGCAATTAAAAGCCGATAAATACGCGCCGGCGTGAAATTCTAAATGACTCTTTCTGTATATTTAACTTTAAATTTACCGTGGTAACCTTGCCAATCGAGTACTAGTCGAATCGTTTTTCCTTTTATTTTCAAAGTTATCTCTCTTTCCCTCGGCATTTCTCCTATCGATCCATCTTTCACGCTCTCCGGAGAAGCGCGCACGCCGTGCCAATAAATCGTCGCGCCGAAGGCCATCGAGTCCAAGTTTTTAAACCTTTGCGAGGCAAAGCAAGACGCGCTAACTTTTCGTGTATTGTCGTCGTATATCGTATCTCGAGTAGCTCAAAATCCTTTTTCCCTTTTCCTGCTTTTCCTTTGAAAAAGAAAAAACGATGCGGGCTGTATCATGGAATTCGGTGGAGAATCTCTCATGCGCTGACGACGAGGAGGACGGTGTCGTACCCGTGTAAAGCAGTACGCTCGTGAGATCCCACTCTCTCTCTCCCTCTCTCTCTCTCTCTCTCTCTCTCTCTCTCTCTTCTCCGCTACTTACTGATATTTATTGCGCTCAGAAATGTGTACGGTCCTCCATAAATCTCCGCATTCACACGGAGTTTCTAATTTACATATTCTCCAGCGTCGAGTCTCTCTCCTTCTCCTGCCGGATCACGCGGTGGCTGTCCTTTCTTCGTCGCTGCTTCGTCTCCCTCTTTCCCTCTCTTTCTTATACGCGAACGATCACGATGTACGCGTTTTGACGTACCTCGTGAGAGAGTCCATCTCGACGAAGCAAAGGATTCGCAAGAAACGATTGTGCATCGACACAAGGAGAGGGAAAAGTCGAAAAACGAAACAAAGGACAAAGAAGAAACGAATATCGATGGAAAAATTTCGTTCGCACGATTGGCCAAACAGAATCGAGGAGAGGATTTAATGGATCGAATTATTCTCGGTGTAAGGCGTACTTCTTAATGGTACATTAACCTCCGGCTTCTACCTCGAAATAGCTCGTTCGATTGCAATTAAGGTATCGATCGTAACTTTGGCGCCTTCGCCCTCTTCTCGCGCGTTAAAAGATGGAAGAGGGAAGAGAAGAAGGTAAAGGGTATACCGACGAAGCTCCAAAAAGACTGGAACCGACGAGCATCCATAACGTTGCTTTCATTAAAATATTTCTCAGCTTCCATTCCGCTCGGTGATTTCATTCATTATTCAGCTCGACCGATTCATCCGCGAACGGCGTAATCTCTTAAGATGCCCGATTAGAACCGGGACGGATCTTCGATCTAACGACGGAAAATAGTTTGGATTTAATAAGATGGTATTTCTTAATGAAATGCATCAAAGGCACCCATCGGCGACGAGGAAAGAAGATTATTACTTACTGAAAATGAAATAGTAAAAAGGATAAACGGCACGTCGGCGAGTCACCGGTTAACGTTTTCTCGATATAATTATAAATCAGTGGAGGTACGCCGAGACACGACCGATTTAGTTTCGGACGTTATTAATTACTTAATTACAGCCTTCTACTTCCGATGACTCGTTTCCCTTTTTTCCTTCTTGGTCGGTGCACGATCGCTTTTATCCTCAGATTCCGACGTTATTTAGACTCGACTCGAGCGATCGCGAATAAAACGGCACGTATTTACACTTTCCTTTCGTCGAATTTCTATAAAATACCCTCTCTCTCTCTCTCTCTCTCTCTCTCTCTCTCTCTACGAACGGAATATATACACGATTCCACGCGCGCGGACCACACGCGTTCTCGTCGTTATTCCGTCCATGAATTTCCTTCTTCCTGCGGAGTTTTAACGATAAAGCGCTACCAAGCGCTTGCACCGGCGTGCACTATAATTACACTAAATGCAAAATAAAGCGTAAAATACTACGTTCGAGTGGAAATTACCCAACGATTTTGCTCTCTTTACCTTCCAGTTCCCTTCGGACATTCGTCTCGAACATTCGTCTCGCGATACCTACTCTACTCTTTTTCGAAGCGTCTTCGACGAGAAAGCCTTTAGCCACCCTTGCCCTTCGACTCGTCGAGGTGTCTTCGAAGCCACCTCGCTCCTGAACGAGGCGTGTGAAAACGATTATACTCGGCAAAGGCCGTAAGACGCGCGCGCGCGCGCGAAATTCATCGAGAAATTAAGCGGCCGATACGTTATAGAGCGTATTACAAGCCGTTCGAGGCAAGACAAGGAAGGGAGGATCAAGAGAGTGAAAAGAAAAATGAGAAAAAGGAAGAGAGAGAGAGAGAGAGAGAGAGAGGGGAATGACAGGGGACAAGCGGTATCGCGGCGAAAGAAGAAAGCGGCGGCGGGTGGAGCGTCTTTCTCGAGAGGGCCTCGTAAAATGGAAATCAATTACATCTACACTTAACCACTTAAACTGGTTTCGCCACGGTTCTAAAGTCCGCTCTCGAGACGGGGACTGCGGAAAGTATGAGGAAGGCCGGACGAGAGGGAGGGAGGTAGAAAAGAGGGAACAGAGAAAGAAAGTGAAAGAGGGAGGAGAACGCACCGCTTTGGTCCAAGAACGAAAGATCGAAAAAGAGAGACGGAAGGAACGTGCGAAAAAGTCGATGAGCACCGCTGGGGGCTTCTCCTCTTTTCTTCCCCTATACCTACGTCTCTTCTTCTTCTTCTTCTTCTTCTTCTTCTTCTGGCTCGTCGGTCTGCGGCAAGCCGCAGATCATTCGTATCAACATAATTACAAGCTCGGGAGCCGCCTCTCTGTTTCTCTCACCTCGCTCCACCCATCTCGCGACGTAACACACGATCGCCTTCGCGCCTCTCTCGCCTTCTCCCTCCCTCTCTACCTTTCCCTTAGCCCTAGGATATCGTCTTACCTCGCAGCCAACGTTCCTGATCCGTCCAGGAAACTTTTTCTTCTCCTTACTCTTTTTCCTTTTCTTACTCTTATTCCACTTCTTGTCTCTTTCCGCTATCGCTGCTCTCTAAGGAACTATGCCATTCGAGAAAGTACCTGTGCGCATAGAAGATGCGACTTTTAGGAGATCTTCTTTCAAGGTCGGACTGGATTCTCCAAGTGCGAAACGACGACGTGCGAAATTTGAGAGAAAAAGATAAGAAAAAAAGAAACGCACATTGTTGTACAGAGATATATAATTAGATTTTTAGAGAAAAGTTGCATTAATTTCGATTAAAGGGGAAGGGTAGAACGTGGAAGGGATAGGTAATCGAGAAAAGGGTCGGAAATATCGGCAAAGTGGAAAGGAAGCGGGGAGTGTAATAATAATCGCACACGGACGTGCCGACGACTCGACTCGAATCGTACGTGTTGGTCGAAGGCGCGACGGAACGAAGCGGCCCTTTAAAGTGGCTGCTGCATCTAAAAATAATTGCTCGCTGACAGGCCGTGAAATGAATTTATTTAATTTCAGATTGGTGTAACAGAATTACACGGCAGTTGAAAAGGTGGCGATGAAGTCCGGTCGGTGGCCACTGGCGACGTTAACCGACCGATGGAAGAAAGGGGCCAAAGGTGGAGCCACGCAATCGAGAAGAGCTAAAAGGTAGAGAAAAGCCGCCTTCGAAGACTGAACCCGAAAAACGCCCCTCATCCTCCGCTCCACATTCGTCTTCGCCGACGATTTATATCCTTTCTCTCTTTCTTCAGCCCCGAGACCCAATCTTTTTCCATTATTCGATGCTTTATTTTTCAACAAATCGGACAAGATACTTATTCAAGCAAGAGAGCCTTATTAAAGTTACAAAGTTCGTATCGCAATAGACGACCGGAACGATTACAAATACAAAGTTTATTAGTCGATCGTTCGGCGCGATCAGATAAACGCGTGGGATTGCTTTAATCTCTCTCGTTGATCGATCAGCCACGAGAATATACATTAACCTCGTCGTACGCTACACACACACAAAGGGGGAGAGAGAGAGAGAGAGAGAGAGAGAGAGAGAGAGAGAGAGCGGAGATGGTGCGTAGGTAATTACTAATTGCGAGATGAGAGGAACGATTAAACCATTAACCACCTTTTCTCCGTACCAACGTAATCTCGGCCATCTCCGTTTCTTTAGCGTTCTTCCGTGCTCGTTGTTGTCCATTGCTTCGTAGATTGTACGTAGGTAGAAATCTTCGTGGAAAGTGGGTTTGGCTAAAAACCTTTTCTAAATGCGTAACAAGAGAAAATAATTGTTTTCTTTACCTACCCTCGAGCGACGACGAAGCCCGTCGCTAAGCTCGTCCATTTCTCCTTAAAAATGCGAAATGTTAATGAAAATTCATTTTATTTTTCTTTTTTTTTTTCTTTTCTTTTTTTTTTTTCTGCTACATCGAGAAATAATACGGCGTTGAAACTATGCACTACCATCGGAAATTCTTTATGTACAAATTACGTCGTCTTCGAGGAAGACGCATTAATACTATCGCGGTATATGATACAACTATTGAGTCTTTCTCTCTTTCGTACTCTGACGTTCACGCAACACACGCAAGCAAGACGCACATACACGTAAAACGGACGCGCGCTCTTCGCTCGAAGCGTACGAGAAATATATCATACATATCAATATAGATACTCTTGTATATACAAAAGTTTTACGCGTTGAATTAACGTAGAAGAAAGCTCGTATCGTTCCAAGCGAAACAACGACTACTTCCTTCTTTGCACTTTCTACTTTACAATTATCGTCCTCCGAAGCGGCTTCGGCGGATAAAACTCTCTCATGCATTAGAATTTAATAACTGCTCGTCGCTCGTTTCCTTCCGTATCGATAAGATTACAACAAGACACACCTACGTGGAATTACGTCTACATAAATAGGGAGACGTTGGGAGTTCCGCGAGGAGTGGAGAGAAGAAGAAAAAAAAAAAAAGAGAAAAGAAAAAAGAACAAAAAAGTAAAAAATAAGAAAGATCGTTCTTTCTCTTTGGCCGCGTGCGAAAGACAACAACGAGTCGAATGGATGTTTTTCTTTTTTCTTTCTTTCTTTCTTTCTTTCTTTCTTCTTATTTAATTATTTATTTATTAATTTTTTTCTTATTTTCTTTTCTTTTTTCTTTTTTTTTCTTTTTTTCTTTTTTTTTAATCTTTATTATTCCTTATTATTTTTTTTGCCTTTTTCTTTTTTCCCCTTTTGATTTTTCCCGATTGACGCATCGCCGAATTTTCTTCGCGCGAGACTAGACTATGATTAACGGAAAGAAAAGAACGCATTAACATTTACTTTTAGGAATTTACAACGTCTCCATTTTCACTAACGTAAAAACTTGGCCATCGTATGTTACATAGGTACACGCAGGGGAGGATCGTGGGAATAGAGGAAATGTTATTCTTCAAGGAGCAAGGTCGGAGAAGAAGCAGAGAGACGGCGTAAGGCTCGCTAATTGGGGGTGGACGGGCGTGCGCGTAGGGTCGTAGGCGGTGGCGTACCGCTGGGATGAGGATAGGGCGCGTACCTGAGGGTAGCAGAGGGTGGCGAGGTCCGTCGGGAGATGATCGCGACCGGTGGCGGTTGCCACGACCAGCCTAGGGCAGTCGGGTAGGGAAAAGTCGAGGCCGCCGCGGGATGATAGGGAGAGGGTGAGCCGGTGGCAGCTCTGCTCGCAGGGTGCGTCTGTCCGACGGCAGCGCCGTAAAGTAGGGCCGTAGAAGCACCCGCTGCCGCCGTCAGCCACGGTGCCAAAGCCGCGGCCGTCGCGTGTCCTCCGTTCTCCTGCGCCTGCTGCTGGTGTTGATGCTGGTGCTGATGCTGCTGATGCTGATGCTGTTGCTGCTGTTGGGCACCGAGGGCAGCGGCAGCGGCGGCGGCCGCCGCGGCCGCCGCCGCTGCCGCTGCTGCCGGCGAAGATATCGCGAGATGCTCGTACAATCTCACCGGTGGTACTCCGCATCTCACCAGCTGTTGCTCCATCAGCTCCATAGGATCTCTGCAAACATGTCATTAGAGCTAATCGGACATCCTCGTTGGTTCTTATTAGAAAATTGTCTTTAGAGACGAAGGGGAGAAAACTCGAGCGGAAGATGGACGTAGGATAATTAGCGGGAGCTTTTCTAATCGACGTCCGTAGGAATTCTCGCGGTAACGCGGCGTATCGCAATAACGTGATGGATGAATTCGTACGGTCGGCCTCGAAGGCATAATTAGGGTTAATTACGAGCGATTGTGCGTTCGAGCCGATCCTTCGGGCTTCGTTACGTCGCGAGAGGAGGAACGAGGGGAAATGCTAACGAGCGGATTATTGGCCGATCGCGAGCGCCGTCGAGAGCTCAGTGCGCTTTTAAGTGTCGCGACCCCGCTGCTCGATGATAATTAATGTATGCTCGGCCATGGTTATTGCGAAATCCAAAGGTCCGCGTCATTTCCTACTTTGCCGATTATTTACGCGGGATTAGCGCGCATCGACGATGACCGTCTACTACAACGATAGGTGGATTCTTAATTATCTCCTAGCCGTCCTATCTCCTAACGTTTTCTTTTTTTTTTCTCTCGACGGCGACGACGACGACGACTTCCTCGGCTCGATTTTTCTTTAGACGGGCAAACCGATCCTTCTCGAAGCAAGAAGAAAAGTGCTTGCCTTTGCTTCTTCTTCGTGCCTTTCGGTAGTCGAGTGCTCGAATGAAAACTTGATACTAGAAGCTTGGACGATAATTTTAGCCCGACCGGCCGACGATGATACCGCCGATCGATCATCCAGTTCTCCGAAACGCACCGTAGCGATGCTGCTCGCCGGTCTGGAGATTGTCTTTCACGAACGGCGCTTGATATTTCAAGGTTTCAAATCGTACGCGTCCCTCCTCTCTCTCTCTCTCTCTCTCTCTCACTCGTACGCGCCAGGTCGAAAAGTAATTCAAAGCGTATAAAACGATAACGATAAACACGCCAATGCTGCGCCTCGGAAGGAAGGGTACGGAGAAATAAAAATCTCTTTGCTACTGGATCCCTTTCTTGGTGGGAGATAAAATATCGATAACGATCGATTTTGACTTTGCCAGATTGAGAAAGAGCAAGGAGAAAAGGATCGCTTCTGGAACCGATTCGATATCTCGGCGAAACGGTAATCGGCCGTTCTCTGTGTATGGGGGAACGTTAAACGACACGGGCTCCGGTTACTCTTTGAAACGCTCGAAAAAGGCGCGAACGATCGAGACGTCAAAATAAAGAGGGTAACGAGAGAGAGAGAGAGAGAGAGAGAGAGAGAGAGCAGACGGAGGCAATAAAGAAGTTTAGAGTTTTGCCCGAACGGCCGTGACCTTTCGCACCTTTCTTCCGTAGAAAAAATCGCGGCGAACGGGACCGATGAAGCAGTTCTGAAATCGTTAAGGCTCGAAAGATCGAGCGACCTCGTAAGACGCAAACTCGTAAGAGGAAGCAAGGAACAATGGGGTCCGGTGTGTAGTTCCTGCGTCTCGGTTACCACGCGTTGCTCGTATACTGCTTCTTAGCACGTAACACGAGACCCATGGTAGAACCGGGGGATGAGAGGGAGAGGAGAGGAAAGGCGCGTCGTGTGCGCGCGACCTACATAGGTACACGCACCTACGTGGTGTGCCACGTAAGCACGCGATTTCTGGGCCCTCGCAGCAGCTTTCGGCCCTTTGCCCAGTCACCGAGGGAAAAGGGAAAGGGATTAGGGAGGCCGCGGTTAATCGTACCCGCTTCGAGCGACCGGACCACACACCGACTTTGATCTTCTTCCTTCCTCCCTCCTTCCTCTTTCGCTTACCGAGAGACGCGCTTTTCGCGAGCCGAAATCGTTCATTAAAATTGCACACGAAAAATAGTCGACGACTCGGTTTTAATGCTGCTTATATACATATGCACACATATATATATATATATATATGTATGTATGTATTTATATATATATATATATATATATATATATATATATATATAATGTTCACACTGCCGTACACCGTTATCGATAGCCACATCTTAATTCGTGTTCGTCGACGAAGACGTATAAGCGAATTCATTTCATATTTCCAATCGGTATCTTTAATGTCGATCGTTTTGTAACGTAGTTAAGAGCTATACTTTCACCTCGGTTAGAGTACCAGGTGCAAAGGATTCCTTTTCCACTTTTTTTTCTTTTTACTCGCGACGAGCAAGTCCGATAAGCATCGTCTCGGAGATCCGGCAGGACGATACGTTTGGTAAACCAATAACATCATCGTGTCGACACTTTGAACGCGGGAGGATAAAAGGCAGCTGACGGATAACTTCTTTTTCCCGTCGTTGAAAACAAACGATACACGATCGATACGACATAGGAAGGAAATCCAAGACTCGCGATTAATGATCGTTAGACGGGGGCACCTGTATATTCGCCAAGCGGAAATGACGTTGTTGCTACGAAAGTACGAAGAGACGGCCGAAAGGACTACGGGCGATTGCGGCGTCCTGCCTTCCGGCCTTGAATTATATCTTTAATGTTTTCATAAAGCTTCCTCATGTACGGACAATAAAAGCCCTAATTACGGTGGTTTCGCCAGGACGAAAGAGCTGCCCCCGGCTCCTCCGCTGCCTATTACTATTCCCTCTATGGGCGCTCCTGTAATTGTTACACCGCAATAAATATTCCTCATCGATCTGACGAGTCTGCGTTTCCCCGTAATGGCGCGGTTACGCTCGAAACGTTCTAATTAGAGGCCACCGCCGTTACCCATTAAAATGTCCATGACGTTCGCACGGCTACACCCTTCGAGAGCGAGCGAGCCAAAGAGAGAGAGAGAGAGAGAGAGAGAGAGACGAGTGTATATTCTCGTCTCTTTCCCTTTCTTCTTTTTCGAGAGCAATTCATACTCTCGAGTGGTTCTGATTTTCATCTACTGCTAAAAGCATTAGGTAATACGTTTTAAAGAATTAATCGACTTTTTCGAACGTTTTTTGAAACTCGAAGCGTTATGTAGGAGCGGTGGAGAAGGCGGAGTGTGAAAGAGTCGGCTTTGCACGGGTCGCGATATTAATGCCGAATGAATTCCATCGAGCGGGGAGAGCCTGTTATTCTCCGTCTACCCTGAGGCTGACACAGGGCATTAGGTAAGTGGTAGATAATAATAGGTTACACCCCACTGATGGCCGAAGGTAGTCCATCGAACGGTGCGGTTCGACTCCCCTTCGCTTTCTACGTTCGCGCACACAACGCACGCATGTAGATATCTCCTACCAACGCGAACGGGACAACCATCGGATCGTAGCAAAAATATTGTGGACATGTGTCATTGACGAATCGAAAGGACAACTTGTTTCGATCGTACCTTATTATTCGGAGAAATCTTGAGGTAGCATGTTTGTATCGTTCAAGGACGATATCAAGGAACGCGCAAAGAGAAACGACGTTAAAAGGACTTGAAGGAAGAAAGTGAGGTTCGTTTTCGAGAGGGTCAATGGATATATATATACATACAGATATGTATATATATATATATATATATATATATATATATATATATATACATACATATATATGTACATGTGCGTATACCAATATGGATAGATAGCTAGAGAGAGAGAGAGAGAGAGAGAGAAAGGGAGAAGGACGAGTGTAACAGCGAAGAAATTAATAGCCATAAAATATGAATAGAAATTAGCAGGTTCGGGGTGGCGTGACGCGTTTGCTCGCTCATTTCCTTTCGGCGCGTTGAAAAACAACAAAACAACGCAAAATACGGTCGAGCCTGTAATTTACCCCGGCTGCCGCCGAGCGCGCGCGCGCGCGCGCGTGTGCACGTGCATGTGCGTACGATCCCACACGCACGTCCGCGCGATCGGACTCGCGATGCACGCTCTTCTATGTACGTATACATGTGTGTTTATAGTATATAGCCGACCGATAGTAGGGTGACCGAACACGTTTGTGTAGGTGTTCCTCGCGAGCCTGTTGCTCACGGCTCGAGTCATCATCGTCGTCGCACGGTAGGTATGGTAGGTAATGATCCGGTAATGACCCTGACGCCTCGCCTCCCCACTTCCCCCCTCACGCGGGGTATGTGCTTCCAAGCTCTTCTCCTCTTCCTCATCCCTGGACACTCTAGCGCACACCATTGCACCGTTGCTACCACTACCTGCTCACCTTTCTTCTCTCTTTCAAAGGCTCTCTCTCTCTCTCTCTCTCTCTCTCTCTCTCTCTCTCGATGATGCACGGCGAGGGCCTTTGTTTTTGCGTTTTAAACGGCGGTTATTAGCTTCGTAGCAGTCCCCTCTGTTCCATCTCTCTTATTCCTACGGCAAGGCTGCCTCTTTTGCTCTCTATTCATCTCGCTCGCTGGCACTTTGGTAATGGGGCCCGCTAATGGGCCAAGAAGACTTTGGTGTATCGATGTCTGTGCTGCTGCCGGTGCCGCGGTCGAAGATCTGCTTCTACGCCGGTAGAGGAGAAGAAGAAGAATAAGTTGGTCGTGTGCGTAGCGAGAAAAAGGGTCCACCGTGCATCGAGCGCGAGAGAGATCGACGAGATGGAAAGGAAGAGAGAGAGAGAAAGAGAGAGAGAGAGAGAGAGAGAGAGAGAGAGAGAGAGAATGTGCGTCCGTGTACGGCCGCGCGCGCACGCCAGAGAGGGAGAGAACGAAAAGACGGATGGCGAGGCGGAAAGCGAGAGGAAAAGAGGGAGAGGGCCAGGAGCGGCAGCGGTAATGACAGGCCGTCCGCTCTCGAAGCTAATATAGATGAATGCCCTGCCCTCCTTGCCCTGCGGAACGAGGGAGAACGGAATCGCTCTCTTTCCTCCTCCTCTCCCCCCTGTCTCTATCTTCGTTCCTCTCTTTTCCTCCTGGCATCTCGAGGAACGACGAAAGCTGCCCGGTGGCGGCAATGCAGGGCGAAATGGACGCGATCCATCCCTCTCTCTCTCTCTCTCTCGTTCGCTCGTTCGGTCGCTCGTTCGTTCGTTCGTTCGTTCGGTCGGTCGGTCGGTCGGTCGGTCGGTCGGTCGGTCGGTTGGTTGGTTGGTTGGTTGGTTGGTCGGTCGCTTGCTCGCTTGCACGTTCTTTCTACTCCTCCGAGCGCATACGCGTACGCGAGAGGAAGAGGGAGAGAGTCTATCTATCAGCGCCGGCGTGAAGTGGGCGGGAGCATGCGCCGTATTGCCCCGTACGGCCGCTCTCTCATTAACTCTGGACGCCGCCGAAGCCCGCGTTGGACCAGGGAGGACCGCGGAGGGATGCTGCGCTGGCAGAGAGGTAGCAAAAGTAGCCTCGAGAAAACGCGTTCGAGACACCGCCAGGAATTTCTTCTTTTCTCTCTCGATCGCAATGTTACAAACGCTTTCGACGAGAAAGCTTATACTCTCGTCGACGACATAAGTTACCTATTCGCGCACGTCGGAAATATCAAAATTGCGAGCAGCGATGAAGGAACTTTTTATCGGGTCGTAAAAGATTTTCAATATTACGTTCCTAATTAATTGTAACTATCCTCCATCTCATAAAAGTCCACTCGGAGAAGGGCTGATATCTCCTTCGATGCCGATACAATTTTTTTTTAAGTATCCCATTAAGTCGGACGTATCACGGCTTCCCAAGTGTAATCGAAGGGGAGATCGAAGGGCGGATGTTCGACGAATCGAGTAAATTTTTTAATAAAACCATAAAGGATAAATCGAGAATCATAATTTCGAAACGTATTGCTTCTCGCAGCAGAGTCCCGAGCCTCTCATTAACTCCGAAAGCCGACATTACCGAAGATCCCATGGAGGAGGAGGAATCGAGAGGAGCCCGGACATCTGTTTTGTTCCGAATCCAGTGCTTCCTCTTCGTATTCCGCACTTATTCGATCCCACCTACGTAGGTAGTAGCTTGGTATAGTATTCCCACAACCTATAAATATCGAAGGCATAGTTTTTCTGACCGGAGAAGAGACTTTGAGTGTCTTCGCACTTTAAAGATGGTCGATTGAACGGGTCAGCGGGTAAAAGATCCGAGTGACGGAGCAAGATTTGAGTGGCCCCAGTTTAGGCAGGTGCTGATTTGGGGAGGGTCATGGTGAACCGACAACAATCCGGGAAGAGGTCGTGCACTTTTCGGTTCGAACCTTCGAAGGCGTTGAAACGGCGCGCATCGATCGTATAATTAGATTAATATCTAAGATAGAAGGCTCCTCGTGGCCGAAGCGCAAAGACCGGATCTCGATCGTCTGTCGAACGATTTAAAGGATTTTTCTGGTGAAGCCCAACTACCTCCTCGTCTTGCCGACGACGACGGCGACGGCGACGGCGGCGACGACGACGACGAATAAGAAGAGGAAGAAGTAATAAGGGAGCGACGGTAACTTAATCCCTATCTAAATCTCCGCAGTTAGTATTTCATCGTTAGGAGCGAACAAACAATTTAATTAAGATCCGCCCATCTTCGATCGTGGAGCGCAGGTGTTGCAAGTAGCGACTCTCTTCCTTGTCGTTGTCGTCGAGGAGACTCGATAAAAAAAAAAAGAAAAAAAAAAAGAAAAGGAAAAAAGAAGAAGAAAGAAAGAAAGAAAAAGGAAATAGGAAAAGAATGAAAAAAATAAAAAAGGGGAAGGGACGTTCGAAGCGCGAGGTCGCGTTATTCGAGTTTCGATCGTAAAAAAGGGGAGGAGAGAAGTTTATCGGGCGAGCGTTATCGATTCGTGGACACGCCGTTAGTAGCGTTCTTTGTGCGATTTGCATAAAACCTTGAATTGCGCTCGAGCGAGCTGCTGGCGCTGTCGTTAACAATTTAGTGGGCGTGTTTGCAATTTGCGTCGACTCGACCGGACTCCGCGTGTCCGTGCTCATTATCGCGCGAACCCTTTTCAAAGTTCGCATCATCGCCGAGAGAAAATCGAGGACGACGATAAGGATAACGCGTTCTAGATGATCGGGAGAGCTCTCGATTATCGCCTAGCTCGGCCAACGTCAAGCTAACGATCCTAAGGAATCGTCGGGATCGATCGATCGGATCGGAAAGATAGCCGCTCTCCGAAGAGAACGCGAGAAAGTGTTGGAAAATTTGTCCGATTAAATTTCCACTTAAAGCGATATACGCAGATAATTTATAAACGGTAAAACCTTTTTTTCAAGAGCCTACGTTCCTGTTTATACGAAACGATCGCGAGAGGAGACGGAACGTGGCTACTAAGAGCAGGTGCGTCATCTTTCATGCAGATAGATGATCGTGGATAATAAGAAATCGGTCGAGAGAACGCGTGCACGCTTACTCGCGATATATCTATCTAATAAAGTATCGTGCATCGTTTAACGTTGTAGAAATTTTGTAATTTAAGCTAGGATGCGATCGATCATTTCCGATGTATTACAAACCTTTTACGCGACAACTTTTTCTACATGATACTTTTTCTTTCCTTTCACGGTCAATCATATTTTACACACCGTGAGTTACGCGTCAAATTAAATAAGACGAATCTTAAAAGTCTACTTTATTTCTTATAAAAAATATTCAAGATAGAAAAAAATACTTACGCAATGTCCGAAGTTAATTACAACTCGATTTAGCGACTATGTCGCAACCGTGGTAATAATAAAAGTCGATTAAATGCGATACGGGAAAGATTATTGTGCGTTCGACAAAAAGAGCAATATATGCATACATACATATAAATATAAATATATATATATATATATATATATATATATATATATCTATATATAGATATATATATAGATATATACAGAGAGAGAAAGCAATTGCGCGATAAATTATACCCTGTTTACGCGATACGTGATTTCCCGATCTCAGAGGTAACGTTGCTGCTCACTTTCCTGACAGCTTTTCGCTTACCACACCGTTTTCAATAATTTTGCACGATAACAATTTATTCATTAACGGTATGCTAATCGCTCGCTTTGGTTGATTCCTCGGAAAAATCATATTTTGATGTTGAAATGTTTTTTACGTACCGATCGAAATCCGTCAACCTCGAGGAGTCTCTGAAACCCTTCGCGAACGGATTACTGTCGATCTTCAGCTTCGTGATCTGCAAGAAAGGAAAGAGAATAAATTTAGCGGGGAAAGATTATCAAAGTAGAAAAACGTGGAACGAATTGCGACGATTAACGTTCTCACCAGCTGATTTTGGTAGGCTGTGACCGCGGTGAAGATCGCCTCAGGGAAAATAAACGTTTTGTGTTCTTCTTTTCGAAGATCATTGATCTGGAGATTGTTGTCGTCCGTTTGCTTGCATCTCACCAAATGTATTCTGGGTTGATACTTGTGCATTGAGTTCAATACGATCTGCAATAAAAGAAAAATAAGGTAAAGTCAAATGTATGTAGTAAATCTAGAGATACTCGGCGGTCTACTCGTCTCTTTTTTCGCGGCATTGTCTCGGACAGAAAATCGATAGAAAACGCATAGGTCTTTTACCCAGTATCCGTAAGCGCGCGCGTAGACGCGCACGTAGGTGCGAAAAACTCGGATGCGGAAGACGAGTTTTTACGCTGAAACTTTAACGTCGTGACATTTGCCACGGCAAAATACCGTTATTAAAGTCCGCACGTGTACGCGCGGCGATAGAGGCAGGGGTGAGAACGAACGCGAACGAACGGAGTCCTTCGCAATCGAATAGGTACGCCTTTTTACAAACTATCGACCTCGAGTATATCTATACCCACATTAACATATAGATACGCGTACGCGCGCGTTATTAATCGATTTACTAATTAAGCTCATGCACGTCTATCACTACGATATAAAAACATCCAAAGATATTTATAGCCGGACCGATGGGAAATTAAATATTACGTTCGTATGATATCGATTCTAAATCAAACCGACCATCATTCAGACCTACAATGAAGACGATAAACTTTTCTTACTTTGTATTTTTTATTCTTCGAAAGAAACGCACGACTTCGTAATGGTACCGTTCTTTCTCCGATACAATGTTGCGACAAAGAAAAACTAACTTTTAATAGCGTCGTCTTTTTTTCCCTCTAAGAAAGAAACTAGAGCAAAAATTGCAAACTTTTTGATGTCAGCGCAATGAAAATAGTATTTGCTCCTAAAACGATCGATAATAAAAAATCGAATAAAACGTTCAAATAACCGCACTTTCTTCCGAGCGGTATGAATAAGAGGAAGGAGAGGGCAAAAGGCTGAGATGTGTGCGTGAGTCATCTCTCTCTCTCTCTCTCTCTCTCTCTCTCTCTCTCTCTCTCTCTCTCTTTCCCCTTATTTCTTCCTTTCTCTGTCTTCTTTACGGCGCCACGAATGCCAGTCGTCGTGCGAACGAGACTCGAAAGTCAGGGCTGGCGTGAAGGGACCCAATGCCCAAAGACTCTTCGGGCCACCTGCAGCCGTTAAGTTTCAACAGTTGCGCCACCGCAGCCGCCTCTATATTTCATATTAGCGATAATGTATAAGTCCGGCTACTGACTTTCCTCTCTCTCTCTCTCTCTCTCTTTCTCTAGCTAGACACGTTTTATCGGGTAGACTAAATTTTCCCCAATCTTTCCTAACGAATTGTTCGACCGTATAAGTAGATGGAGATCGAAATAGCATACATATAATGTGGATGCTCTTGAAAGTTTCTTTACACCTCCGTCGGACTCGTTCGTGCGTGCGAGCAACGCGGTGAGTGCTTCCACGGATTATCCGGATCTACCGCGCGCTCGTATCAGGGCAAAATGTGAGAGCGTAATTACGCAAAGACTACGAATTATAGGTGTATTAATTAAACGGCATGCAGGCGTAATCGAGCGTGTTCTTTTCCCTCTCTCTCTCTCTCTCTCTCTCTCTCTCTCTCGCTGCAACTTCATTGATTATAAAAGGCGTAAACTCGACCTTCCGCAAACTGGGGATCGTAGTGGCCGCTACAAAGTAATTCTCAAAGTAGGAAGATGAGGGTCCGACATAGTGGCTAGAAGTTTGCATTTTCACGAGTTACACTAACGGACAAGATTATCTTTCAAAAAGTTCTCGCATAATAAGAGACGAGACTCGTACGTAAACGCCGATAAGGATCTAGAATGTAGTTCCTAATGCTGGTATGCCAGGTAAAAAAGGACTAAAATAAAGCAAGATAGAAATAGAGATAGAGAGATAGAGAGAGAGAGAGAGAGAGAGAGAATACGTCGACGTTAAAACGATGCTGCGACCATCTACGCGGTGGAAACTAACTCGAGGTAAAAGAGAAAAAAGAAAGAAAGAAAGAAGCATTGGCGTTCTTTGCGGAAACAGAAGAGGTCCACGATCGGTGATGGGTCGAGCGCGAGGAACGATCACGATCGCGATATCACGAAAAGGAATCGTTTTATGTTCTCGATTATAGTCCTTCGGAATCCCGCGGCGCGTCCCTATTCGTTTTCTCGGCGCGCGAGTCGAGTGGTGGCACGGCAGGACACCCTACCGTAACTTGTCAGGAGTCCAATTTGCTCTACTCTGTTCGTTCTGTCGTCCCGGATAACCGAGCTGAAATCGCACGCGCGACCACGCAAGTCCTAAGGGGATCTTGCACGTAAAGGAGTCTTTCCTCGATTTATCCAGCCACCACGGTCTCGCGTATTCTCGCAAGGAGAGGCAGACGAGCGAAATTTAATCCTCGCGATCTTAAGCTCGACCTTATAAACGTATTCGATTCGTGAGAATCGATACTTTTTCTAGCTGCGAATTCGCGTGTCTCCTTTACGAAAAAGTTTCGACTTTGGAGCGTGACAAAACGTAAGGTAGATTGGACGTGGGTACATAGAAAAACGTGTTGTGCGAACGATAAAAGATTAAAAATGATTTATGAACATTTATAAATCTCCTCTCTACGCGCAAATTCCTATCTTTCGAAAGGCACACTCCATGTTAATTCGATCGAATAACTCAAGAGGTGGCTACGTAAGTCACGTGTTTATCGCTCTTTAATCCTCGCGATTAGGGTACATTAATATAGGGGGAAAAAAAAAAAAAGAAAAAAGAAAAGGAAAGAAAAGGGAGGAAAAAAGAAAGGGACACGAAGCCTTTCCTCTATTATATCGCGCTATTTTTTCAGGTCGTAGCAATGAGCCAAGTAGTTGAATAAACGTACGTTATCGGACGTCTCGCAAGGATTCTCAATTATTGTACTGCTTTTAGAAGGACGATAAAAATATAGAAATAGTTTGCGGAGTTAGGTGGACGGCGATAGAAATCTCAATGACGGACGAAAGAGAGAGGAGGATAGGCGAGCGAGAGTCGAGCCGGTTCTCTCGCGCGCAGGTGGACGCTTGCTTTTGGACCACCGTGTAGTAGCCGGCACGCAGGCGGGGGTCTTATAATATCGCGTCATACGAAACGATGAAATAGCGGCCGTAGCGAAGGAATGTTCTCTCTCTCTACCACTCGAGTCCTCGACTCTGACTTGACTGGCGGTTGGGTGTTGCGTTGCGTGGCTCTCCTCGAGCTCGACCGCTTTACCTTTTTTTTCTCTTTTTCTTCTCTCTCTCTCTCCCTCTCCCTCTCTCCCTCTCCCTCTATCTCTCTTCCGTGCTCACAATAGAGACGGACAATCTCGTGACTCGACGATTATCAGAAAATCTATCTGTCCCGTAGAAAAAGAAGCCTCCTATTCCGGTTATCGTTATCGTCGAAATTAGAATTCTAGAAATGAAGGGAGAGGGAGAGAGAGAGAGAAAAGTTTGGGCATCCTCGACGATCCGAAAGAGTGGAAAGAGCAAAACGGGAGGGAACGGCCTCGAGGGAGATTCAAAAGGTGCTCAACGGGGCCGGGCGTGGGCTACCCGTGATCATCATGACAAAAGCTCCGGGCAAACATCCATTCAATTTATTAGCTTATAGGCATGCCGGCGTAGTACCCACTATATACCACCTACGACACCGCACCACACCACCGCGGTCGCCTATAATGATACCAACATTATGACTGTTCCGCGAGAACGTGGAGCCGCGCACGGAACCTCTCCTCTTTCCTACCCCACCAAAGTAGTAGTAGTATCCATTCTCCGTGCGTTATTCTTCCTTCTCCCATAGAGTTACACTTTTTACGGTTGGCCTTCCTCAGTCAGTGATATTTCAAGAGAAGAAGCAAAGAATAGAGGCGCATCCAAGAGCATCCTCCGCTTCCACTCCTCGCCTTTCTAATTTTAAACCGGATATCGCGTAGCCTTACCACGATCGTAGGAGCTACCGATATTTTGCGCGATCGTTCGGCTAATTCGAACGAGTAAGCGGGACAGAAACGAGAACTCGTCTTTTCGGTGAAATTCTATTGAACGAGGTTACTAAAAGAAAAATCGTTTCGCGAGAACCGAACGGAGTTGAACGCCCACGATTAACAACAACGACACAAGGAGGATCGAACTTGAATCGATGATAAACCGCGTCCTACGCTCTTTCCCTCTTTTTCATTCTTTTACGAGGCCATTTTGGTGACGTGCGCGCGCGCGCACGCGGACTTAACACAACGAAGAGACCGACGACGACGAGACGACGAAGAAAAGCGAAAGCGCCAGGTTCGATGGAGATCGTGAAAGACGGCACCGTAATCTTTGAGCGTCGTCGTCGTCGTCGTCGTCGTCGTCGTCGTCGTCGTCGTCGTCGTCGTCGTCGTCGTCGTCGATGAAGACGCGCTACGTCGTTCGCCTGAAAATTATGCGACGTTATTCGAAGGGGCGGTGGGGGGAGGGACGGTGAATCGATTCGGCAAACGATCGAATCGCGTTTCAGCGCTGTCGTTCGAGAGTAAAGGATAACGTCCCTCGTGAATCCTCTCTCTTCTACGCAGTCCGCGAACCGATTGCCTTCCTCCTCCTCCTTCTTCTCGAGATCGAATGACCCCCTCGTACGTATTCGAATACGGAGGTGATACCAAACACGTTGGTTACCTATATGAAATCTGATACGTAACGACGGCCATAGAGTTTTACGATCAAATCGTCGCGGATACCCCTAGCGAACTGGAACGCGGATAGAATTAAAATTCCGCGGTCGCGTATATGGCGATTTTTTCAGTGTCGACTTTGAAATCGTCCAAAAAAGGAGTACGACAGAGGGTGGGGGTGGGGGGTTAGAGAAAAAAGAAAAAGTAATATCCGTCTTACCTGGCCGTGCTTGTCCATGTCGTTGTTGGTCAGCTTAACCTTCTCGAAGGAGACCACTTGCTTCGCGAGTTGATCCCCGGTGAACGGTGAATCCGGATGAACGTAGAGACGAGGTGGCGCCGGTGGATCGGCCTTCCCGGCCACGAGCCAACAGCTTCTGTGATAGGCGTATCGATATCTCTTATTGTCGACCGGTGCTATGTCCATCAGTACCGCATAACGACCTTCCGTCTTCAATCCTCGAAAGGAGACGCGACAGGTGGGAAACATCCGGCTGCGAATCGAGAAAAAATACGTCTGCTTGTTAAATCGCTCGCGTCGAAGAAAGAACGATCGAGTTTAACGAAACAAAGAAACGATCGTTAACCTCGCCCTTTCTTTCTGTCAAAGAACTATGGCCGTAATGCATCGGCGGCATCGACCATCGCGGAAATCTCGTTTTGGCACGAGCAGAAGACACTTCGATCGAAAGTAGTAGCTTTCAAGCCCGTAGTAGCGTTACGAGGTAGGAGTAGTAGTAGTAGTAATCCACCCTTGAACCTCGTCATATGCAGTCAACTTTTCAACGCCTCCAACATCTGCGCGCACGCGCCACCGTCGGATGCGCTCCTTAACGCGTCCTTGAATTCCTCTCGGCCTGACACATCGAGGACCAAGAAATCCAAGAGATTCCTCCATCAAGTACACAATCGCGAGTTTTCTTTCTCTTTCTTCTTTCGTTAAGCGTTTTCTCCTGTCGCACGACCTAGCCAGGACTAATTTACGTACGGAGCTGGACTATGATTGATATTCTCGCGTAACGCCATTGCCAAAGGAGAACCGGCTAATCCTGATTGATCGATCGATTAAAGATACGTTAACGAGCGTACGAATCGGACATAACGCATCAGCAAAATACGCAAACACGCGTATCGCGATAAATACTAGATTAGGGGGAATTAGCGCGATGGTCGGTCCACGTGCGTACCACGTCATAACCAATCGTCTCTTTTGACGATCTCGCAGGTTGGAGGCCAAAGCCAGAGAATACTACCTACCTACGGAAAAGAGGAGGAAAAAGAAGAGCGGAGGATTTGGTGAAATGATTGGTACGCCAAAGCGTACGTGTCATGGTCGACCGATAGTTTGTCCGGGATTGTGCAATCATCGACGACATAAGCGCGCGGAGAGGACGACCGAGAAGCGATGCTGCCGGGCGCGTTCGCCGTTCGTTGCCAAAGGCGACGACGACGACGACGACGACGACGGCAACGACAACAACGGCAATAACATCGACGACGCCAACGACGACGACAGGAAGAACGGGAGGAGAAAAGACGAGGACGAGAAGGAAGTAGACGTTAAAACGTTCGAATCGACCGTTCGAGTCGACGAGGAAACAATTACGATGATCGAAAACGTCATGCTCATCAACGTTGCGCTCTCGCAAATATTAATCGAAGACGTCGAAAGACGTTCGAATTACTCCGAAAGAAAAGCTAGGCCGTTGGAACAATATCAAGAGGATTATTTAAAAAATTCATCGGATTGCATCGAAGTTTGCTCAGAGGATAGGTCGAAGAGAAAAGCAACGACAACCTGTGCCGCCTATCTTTTGGCCCTTTTAATTTACGCGATCATTCACGTCTTCCTCTCCGTACTCGCTTGGCACCAATCTTTCTACGAGATTTTCCTTTCGAGCCAAATTTGCGGATTCGCCACGCTCATTATTTGGAAGACTGTCGGCACGATTCCTTTGTAAATTCCTTTCTAAAATTTCATAAAGTCCGAATAGAGATCGATCTTTTGGTTTCTTCATTGATCTCGTTGGGAGTTTTACTCGAGCGCCATACTTTGGCGCTCCTCCTCGTTAAAGGCGAGAAACACAAAGAGGAGGGACGTGCCTCGATCACGATGAAAAGAAATCGTTTGAGAAAACGTTGAAGAAACCGCAAAGGCCGCAACCGCTTTAAAGAGAACGACCGCAAGGATTATCCTCTTGCGATTCGTGAGCGCGAAACCTTTCCCAAGAAACACGGCATCGACTCGCGTGACGAACAAGTTCGCGTACGTTCGAAAGATTGCCGCTCTCGATCGCTTTGCGGATTTCCAAGGAATGTCGTCGTTCGCTAAGTTTCTCCTGTCTTTTTTCTTTTTTTTTTTTTTTTCTTTTTTTCTTCTTTTTTGTTCGTTCGAACGATCCTACGAGAGACGATCATCGTCGAAGTAACGACCCAAACGATTAGCGGATCGCTTTATCAGCCGATCCTATATGCTATTTACCGTTTCCAGACTCGTTCGAAACCGTCAAAATTGGTCTTTCTCTTTGGAACTCAGCGCAACGTATCCTCGCGGTTCATCATCGTTTAGCCCCGGCAAATTAAGCGGACGCAAAGAGGAGGCTCGATACCATAGGCCGTGGCTAACGAGAGCATAATCGCGAGAACGGCTCGACCCTCGAAGTCGTTCGGAAAGCACCCTAAACCTTGCCGGAGTTCGCTCTCTCTCTCTCTCTCTCTCTCTCTCTCTCTCTCTCTCCCTCTCTCCCGTCATACATCTCTCAGTCCTCTCTCCCTCTCTAACTCTCTGTCTCTCTCTCTCGCTCGCTCGCTCTCGCGGACGTACGCGCGTGCTGCCAGAGTCGCTTATTCACTGTCGAGAAGGATATAGCCTGGAACGGGCTCGGCGAGCGAAATAAGAAGAAGATAAAGAAGAGAAGAAAGAAGAAGAAGAAATACGGAGTAGGGTTCGTACAAATGGATTACGGAAGCACTGGATATTATACCGATCCGAGTGGCCATCCGACTTGCTCTTCGCTGTTTGCCGTGCTAACGACTTCTCTGGCCCTGGCCAGGTGGTGTCGCTATTATAATTATACTTTGGCCCATATCGTGCCCTCTCTGCTTTGGCTCCCACCTCTCTCTTTTTCTCTCGCACACTTCCTTTATCTGTCCTTTCGCATCTCATCCACCTTCCGTTATTTCTCTTTCTTTTCCGGCGACCTTCTTTTTCTGCCTTCCCTCGTCTCCTACACACGCGGAAATACGGACGGAGAGAAACGCACGGTACATCGTTCTCTCTCTCTCTCTCTCTCTGTATGTGTGTGTGTGTACGCCGAGACTCGTCACGCGTGTGTTGAACGCCTATGATATAGGCTGGCTGGCACCTTGATGAAGGGTTCGCGTGACGAGTACCCTCCATATCCGCTCCTATCCTCCTCCTGTCTCTCTCCTCCTGACCTGCTCGTCCACACCTCCTACTATACTACCTCCGAGAGCGACGGAGGCTACGATTTAACGTAGGAGGAGGACCCGCATTCGCTTTTTCCTTCGCTCGCAACTACGACGACTCGTTTCTCTCGGGAGTCGACCATGTAAATCCTTGGGAAAGGATCTTTCGTCATTACAATATAACTACTTGTCGAAATATAATCGTCCGTCGTGCTCGATCGAAACAAATTTTATGCAAAGAAAAGTCTCTCTCTCTCTCTCTCTCTCTCGAATAGCTTTTGTTTGCCATCTCGACGGTTGGTGTATTCGGAGGGCGCGCGCGCGAGAGAGAGAGAGAGAGAGAGAGAGAGAGAGAGAAACAGAGGGCGTCAACGTGGGAAAAAGAAAGTTTGAGAGCTCGAACCTTGGAGAGAGGGGAGAGAGAGAGAGAGAGGGTCCTGGCACCCCGTCGGGCCAGACAATTCCACCTGATTGGTCCGAATTCGTATTGTCACTCTAGGAGAGACTGACGTTTTCGTTCGACTGGGATTTCGTGCCAAGTTTCGCCGTGCTAACGACGCTATTCGTGTGTATCGCCCACGGTATACTTGATATATCGATCGACTCAGCCAACTTACCCTTGCTCGCTATCTTGACATTTTTAAATACCACTCGGCGATAGGTATAGCTTGCGCGTTTTTCGAAAAAAAAGGAAAAGAAAAAAAGAACAAGAAAAGGAAGATAAAAAAAAGAAGAAAAATAAAAAGAAAGTAGAAGCTATCGAGTATCGATCCGTTCGCTTAGCTCGTCGTCAGGTCGTTTTTGCAAAAAATCTGAACGTTAATCGAGCGCATTAATCGCACACAAGTTCCGGAAAGGTGATGTACGACAGATTTATAAACCCGTCTCGAGGAAAGATAGTTCTCAATTTCATCTGGCGGGTCTTACTCGATTAAGTCAAGTCGACAACTTTTTTAATCCATTCTCTCGTTTTCCTTATCCCACTCGTAAAGCCTTTCCCACGTAGGAAAACTCAATTATGAATGCGCGCGTTTACGATCGCCAAAGTCGTTAGAAACGATCCCTCGTAAATATAAATAGCGCCGACGATCGTACAGTTAATAACGCATCGATGGACGCGCGTCTCGTCTCTCCTATCTATCGGGGATAAGATCCTCGCAAGATAATTCGAGAGCGTATGCAAAAGGCATTCGTAAAAAGCGTGAAAGCCGATGGCCTTTCGCTCGGTTATTCTTTTTGCCCAAGAAGATAATGTCCGAGCGATGCTAAGCTAGCGTGACAACGAGAAGAAGCGTTCGCGGCTCTTCCTTTCTTTCTCGGACGTTTATACGTCATCTCGACCGTTATCTCGTTCCTTCGTATTTAACGTCGTTACCAGACACACTCACGTATCGCCGTGAAAATCCACGAGCAAGAGAGGAGCTACGCGTTCTCGCTTCGTTTTAATTAACCGAAAGTGATTATATCGCACTAGAAAAATATTCTAGTTAAAGCGAGCAACCGAACGCGCTTATAAATTAGATTTTATTTTAGCGATTAAGGATTAAGATACGACGAGGCTCGCTAAAAAGTTGGAAACGTTTCTCCTCCACTCTTCTTTTTTTTCTTTTTTTTTCGTTTGTTTTTTTCTTTTTTTTATTTCTTTCTCGCGTCTACCACCACCGTACGCTAAAGCGTCCGCGATCGTCGATTTCGAGACAGAACCTCTAGAGCAGGAAAGGAGACGATACCGCGAGTTACGCTCGAGTGGACGAAGATCCGCGTCTCTCTCGTTCCGTGCACAAATATCTCATAATTCCGACGTGGTCACGCATCCTGCCGGGGCCGCCAGCTGCGGCCTCAACTTTATTAACATACCTATAAAAATGTGCGCCGCGCGCGCGCGCGCGTGGTGTATCCATCCGCTAGAGCTCGTGCGCGAGCGAACGGCATAAATGGATGCAATAAATTACATCTAAAACTCCCTTTAAATATCTCGTAAAACGTCAGTCAATGAAATCCATTAGTTCAGGTACGGGCAACGCGTCGCGCCGCACAACGGACGCGCGCCGTTGTATTATTTTTTTGTCCAGCGCGTAATCTCGCGTAATTCGCTCGGAAATTAAAGAGGCACGCTTCCTCCTCTTCTTCGAACGTTTGAAATTAACGCGCGGTCTCACCCGCGTTGATTACGGAGAAAACGAAACTTGCTGTCCTCAGACGAAAATTTAAAGAAGGTAAAGTGATCGCGGCTCTCTCGTACCGTCCGGTCTTGGTGATGATCATCTCCGTCCCGAGTTCGTTGAACTTATCCCACAAATCCTTGGTCTCGAGCTGACACTCGACGTCCCGGAGCTCGTCGGAGTTGCAGCTCGTCCTCAGTCTGTGCTTTCTCTCGTGATGCTCGTTGCACCCGGGCACGCCATTAGCCCCGTCGTATTTCCTCGACGAGGAGGAGGAAGAGCCGGTACTGAGATCGTCCGGAAGCCCGTGAACGGGTCCGTCCTCGACGCTGCTACACTCCTCGACGTCGACGTCCACGTCGACCTCCTCGTCCTCCTCGTTGGTCGACTTTTCCGTTCCTTCGCTCTCGCCCTCGCACGTCTCGACCTCCTCCTCGACCAACAGGGCCTCGTCGTCGGTCACCACGGTGGCAGTCGCTACGATGTTAACCGGCGATGTTCTCGCGCCTGAAAATTAACCAAACGCAAGAGAAAATTACTCTCCCTGTGTATACGTATGTATAGCCATATTCGGGCACAGAGAGGGAGAGAGAGAGAGGGGGGGGAGGGAGAAAGATGAAGGCGAAAGATATGTAAAGTCGGGGATAATTAATCGAGAAACACGAGCGCGCATCTGCCGCATAGTCGGCGCCTAATTAAACCGTCAGATTTGAAGAAAGGCACGCGCGCTCGCGAAAGAGACGCCGTCGCGAACCCACTGTGTACACAAACGTTAATTGCTTCGGTCTCTCGATACCGATCTGTTAATTCGTACTATTTCGCGCGGAAGCTCTGTGTCTTCCCTTCCACGCGATATCTCAAATTGGATCCGCGACCGATAGAAGCCTGTAGGTAAAACACTCTGGCGGCTTTCTACCGATCTACCGACATTGAGAAATTATTTAACGGCACACCGAGGACGATCTTACGCCGCCTCTTCGTCGCTTAAGAATATTTATTTCAGGCGCGATAAGCCACCGTAGAAACGAGGACGCGCGATATATAGGTAACGACGTACGTCGTCGACGATCAAACGAGTACCGGATTATTCGGGACTTTGACCGTCGTCGACGCGGATTCCACGCACGCGTTCTTCTTCTTTCCACCGAAGCGCGCGCAACCGAAAAACGGCTGCTCATCTTTATCGATGAGAAGAAGAAGATAGGACACACACGACTTCTCTACTCGATGAGGCCCGCCTGAGTTGACGCATGCGTTAGATCCTATCGGAAATATAAACTTTTCTTCGTATATAGACCCTTCGTAACGCGGGAAGATTTAGTATCGTTTCTCGTATCATTCGCTAAACGTATGAGAACTAACGAGTAGAAACGTGGCTTTATAATTTCCGGTCGAATAATTAGCTCGTTAATTACGCGCGAGCGCGTATCTCGAGCGCGACGAGCTGGCCCGTCATCGACCGACTCGCAATGCTTTTATTCCTTTTTTCTTCTTCTCCCCGTTTTTTCTCTTCTTTTTTTTCTTTTTTCTTTTTTTTTTGTTTTTTTTTTCCTTTTTTGTATAAGGGAAGAAAAATAAAAAATAATGAATTATTAGTCGATTTACGATCGCTAGGAATTCGCGAATAAAGCGAGGTGCGGGCCGAAGGTAGGTGGACGGGAGATTCTCTTTGGGTGCGCCAAACTCGATTAAAGCCACGACACTTTGGTAGTTACGCGCGAGAATCGAGGGCCGCGCGTATATATAATCGTATTATAATATCTAATCTCGGCTCCGAGGGAAACCAGTCCTTACATCCGGATTACATCCGCCGCCTGGCCGTCTGACTGCCGGTCAAACGTGCTCGCGCTCGTACGCGCGAACCGAGTACCCTCGATTCTCTTTCTCATTTTTCACGATCAACAACCACCACCTCTGTCTTTGTAAAAGATTTCTCTATGACGTGGAAATTTTGACTCGTGGCATTGGACTCGTGGAAAATTCGAAACCGTTAAAGGAGGAGACTCGCTTTTATCGCGTGAGAAGAAGAGTCCGACGGCGAGGTCTAATGGTGGCGGCGCGTTCAACTACGAGAGCCGCGATTCTAACGAGAAAGATATTATTATCAATAATTCGACGTCGGTTACCGTTCCCGGACACTCTCTCTCTCTCTCTCTCTCTCTCTCTCTCTCTCTCTCTCTCTCTGTCCTTCCTTCCATATCCTTCTTTTCGCGCTTATCCTCGACACGGTACACGGCCGTCGTTTCGAGAAATATTTGAAAGCGCGCGTGCTCGGCCGACGACGATGAGCCAAAGGAAACCGGTTCCTGTAGTCAAATTTCGAGCGATCGAGACTGGCACACACCAAAGAACGCCTTTTATCTTCGAGTTCGATCGTTTCGAGACGACTACCGTTTCGTAACGTTTTCGAGCTCTAACTTATGGTTATCTCTCGTCTCTTTGGAAACTCGCTCTACCTCTCTCTGACTGTTTCTCCCTCCTCTCCGCGTACGTGCAGGCGTACGCGGTGTTGTATCGAGTGCGCTTTCGTTCAAGATACGATCTTATCTATCCTCGATCGTCGTACGATACCCGCGGTCCGACCAAAAGACCTTACCCCTTTGCCAAAAGCAACTCTATTTCTCTAGATTATTATACCGTTCGGTCTCATCGACAAAGGGTCAATATCTTCTTCGTTCTCTTCCGCGGAATCGTGTTCCTTGGTTTTGTTTTCTAAAGGAATTTCGACGAGTCCGACACAAAGGAGAACGCAAGTACCCCTACATGCCAACAACAATTTTCAACGTCCCTTTATTTATTTCTTTTTCTTCGCTTTCTTCGAGCGACTCATTACAAGAGCAGTAGCCTGCTGCTGCTGGCTGCTCCTACCGGCGCTGCCGCTCAAGCCAAAGCGACTCTTGCTTTGCGAGATCGCGAGTGCGTGACACGCGGTGTGCGAGGAGGATGGGACAAAGAAGAAAAAGGGGAGAAAAGAGAGAGAGAGAGAGAGAGAGAGAGAGAGGGAACTCACGCAACGACGTTTGAGGTGTTAATTTTAACGCTGGATCGTCCGCGAGGCAAACGTACGTCCGCTCTCGTTCTTACTCGTGTACTTGCTGGTCTCGCACTTGCTCTCGTCCGAACACCGGCTGTTCTTTCGACGCACGCACGTATCTATACGTATCTCTACTCGGGTACCTACCTAAAGTACCCGCGTACTTTCAGAAAGGAGGAATAATTTTCGATGGCTCAATAAGGAAATGGACAAATTCGAGACTGAAATAAGGAGAAAAGGAGGAAGGTGGGGTGGGATAGGGGGGGGGGAGAGAGAGAGAGAACGCTTGTTGTCTTCTTCGAACGCGGATGTAAGGACGCGCGCGTTGTTATTAGTCTCTCGCGTGTGTTGGTGCGCGTACGTGCGTGCAGATGCGAGAACGCACGCAACGCGCGAAAGGCTCACGCGATGCGCGGAACGCGTGCACGTTACCGGCGCATCCCTTCGGCGCCATTTTCCTTCCATTACAGGTAGATATATAGGTGGTTGATAGGCGTACTAGCGATCCACGACTCTTTCTCGTGTCTCGTCGAAAATGGAAAACGCGTTCGATGGATAAACGGTCGATCGGTCGGTCGGTCGATCGATCGATCGATCGATCGAACCGAACGAAACGATGCGGACAGACTTTTCTCTTTGGCTTCTCTTTGCCAGGGACGAATATTGATAGGACGATTTGATATGGTCTATTCGTTTATCGCTTCCTCCATCGCGCTTAACACGTAGGTGCCGGGCATCGAAAGGTCCGTCAAGCACGCAAAACTCATGGAGCCGAGAACGTGATAATTCGTTGCGGACACGAAATCTCTATTCTTTCTCTCGGCGATTATCTCGGGCCGCGCCAGGCCTCCTTCCGTTCCTCCACGATCCCGCTCTTGCTTCTTCCTCGATCCCAGCCTATACTTAAAGATAACCGGTTACCTTCGACGTGCCGATCAATTATCCATGCCCGTTTAACCAACTAAAACTCGCGAATCGAGGTCAACGAAGAGTAATACACCTATACGTCGCCCCTCCCTCCCTCTCTCTCTCTCTCTCTCGCTCGCCCGCGGGAAAAAGCTTTATCCTGCTCTAGGCCAGACCCGCGGCTTCTCTTCTTCTTCTTCTTCTTCTTCTTCTTTGACAAAGTCCAATCGCGTGTCTGGACTTTGTAAGAAGACTGCAACGTTTCAAACCGGAAGCTTTCCGGGCGCGTAGGAATTAAAACTGCCTTTCTCTCTCTCTCTCTCTCTCTCTCTCTCCCCACGCAAACACGGACGCGACGCGCGCGCACACTTTGTTGCTCCGGTTCGTTCCATCTTTCCGGTACGGTCCATCGTGTGTGCCAAGAAGGTGGTCCCACGATCTTAAAGCCAGAAGAAATATGACCGAGCTACTGACGTCAGCTTCCTTTTGCCACCACCGACACCACAACCGACCACCCAGAATCCTGTCACCACCACCACCACCCGAGCAACGTTCGAGGAACGTTGCTCAAAAAAGGATCGAAAAAGGAACGGCAAACTGTCGCATTTACGAGCTCTCCTACCTCGCGCGCTTTTCTACGCTAAAGCGCACCTTTAACGAACTCGTGCCGAAGAATACAACAGGTATTCCGGAACGGTCCTAACCACGGGATCGTCGCGGCAATAATAATCCTAAATACCTTCTATAATCTTTTTATCCTCGTCTTATTTTCTACGAAATACGAACGACGCCGATATATCGTTCTTTCGACGAGCATCGATCGTCGTCTCGGGGCAACAGGGGAGGTGGGGGCGAGAGAGAGGGGGTTAATTTCGTTCTAGGCTCGAAATGCAACCTCCTAGGCTCGCCCACCTCATCAGTCTCGAACAACAGTTGCGATCATTAATGCGATTCTTGGCTATTAACCGGTAGCTCGATGGAATAATGTATTCGCGAGACAATGATTAGAAGCGACGTAGCGCGGTAATTGCGCGAGAGAGAGAGAGAGAGAGAGAGAACCCTATGAATTTAATTGCAGTTGGTATTTAATGTTTTCCACTCCTCTCGCCCACTCCTTGCCTATCTCTTCGGTCTTCTCGAGAAGACGGAGAGGGTGGGGGGGGGGGGGGAAGGGAAGAGCCTGAGACGAGGAGAGAGAACTCGTTCCGCGGAACGATTAAGAATCTCTAGATTGCTACGAGAGAGCTCGTAATGGCGTCGTTAACTGCGTTAATGTGATTACTGGCTGAAAGCAGCGGACAAGTTCCCGAGGACAAAAACACGAGCGAGATCTACTGCTGCTCGCTCGGTCGCTCGCTCGCTCGCTCGCTAGCTCGCTTGCCAGCGGTACACCGCGCGCCAACGGAAAAATATCGCCGACTCGCAGAAAATTATACGTCCGTCTATATCTTTTTCCTTTTTCTTTTCCGGCCCCGACTGCCCCTATTTTCCCCTCGACGTAGATGTATTACCAAGCAACGTCCATCCAGTCGATTTTATCGTCGACGACTTTTTCACGATCGAACTCTTCTCTCTATCGTGAAGCGTGCACGACGACTCCTGCCTACCTATACATCAATTATAGACGCGAGGACGTTTTACGCGACGTTTTTCCGCGGAAACGGAGAGAGAGAGAGAGAGAGAGAGAGAGAGAGAGAGAGAGAAAGAGAACATAGGCAAATCGTTATATCGATATCCGTATGGCAGCGATCGTGTACAAGCACGGAGGGTGTTTGGGTCGTTCCATGTACTTTTCAATGTCGTCTCCCCTATCGCGGGCATCGCCGAAGAATAACGGGAGCAGGGAAAAGGGTAAAAAGTATAAACTGTCCCTCTTTCCAATACTCGTACATGTGGTGGTGGTGTAGTAATAGACAAAGGTAGGGACACGTAATAGAGAGATATGGGACGGCAGATCGTCGGCTGGCACCAAGAAAAACCAGTTTTCGATCGGTCTTTTACCCAACGACGCCATTATAATATCGTTCAATTTGCTTCCGAGAACGTTCGACTTAATTATTTCCTATCGCAAGATCCGAATAAACACGTAATGCGAAGGCACGAAAGGCACGAAACAACTTACGCGATTCGAGACTCCGTAAACGTTTACATATTCATCTAGTAGCTCTTAAAGAGAACTCGTAGTCCCGCGAGATAAAAGCGAATTACCGTCGGAAGAACGAACGGTTAGATCACGACGATACCGTTCGTACGCGTCGCGAGCGAATCCGCGACTAGACTATACACACACACACACACACACACACACACACACACACTCTGCGCCCCATTACTGACAGTTACTATCGAATTAAAAGGGAGAACGAAAGTAAAGCTCCAATTATGGATTATTTTATGGAAGAAACGGAGAGGATATCGGAGAAAGATATCGCGGAGAACGGAGGTGAGGAGCTCGGCCGTAACGCGAAAGGAGTCCTATCGCGGACGCGGTAGCCGTCGGACGACGAGGCAGGCAGGCCGTCGAACGACGACGACGACGACGACGGATTAGGGAATATCGAGGAAAACTCACGATGATCGAGGGTCGATCCAGCGACGAATCCTTTAGCGGTAGGACACTCGAGGCCGGTGGCGGCGTTGCCGATGCCCTGCAGGTGGTAATGCCCGAAGGACGGACCCCTGGGCGCCATGATGGCCGCGATGCTAAAGTCCGTCGCCTTACCCCTCTCCCCCTTCGCAGGCATCCCTTCTCGCGCGACACCTCGCTCGCTCCTTTCTTTCTAACGTCTTTGCGTTTCTCTTCTTCTTTTCTTCCTCCTCCGGCCAACACCACCACCTCCGCTGCCGCCACCTCCTCCACCAGCACCACCACTAGGTCCTCGTTCACGTCCGCGTTCTATTTTATCTCTCGGAAAAGCGTTCTCTCAACGAGACGCGAGTCGTTTGCTCGACGACATGACGGGCGGGCGGGCGGGCGCGCGCGCGCGGGGCAGCGATCGACGGAAGCGTAGACCTCGAGAGGAGGTTAGACGCGTCGTTATCCCGTAATTATTTTACTTTCTCGGCTACTTCTCACTCCCGAAACGTATATGTGTGTGTGTGTGTGTGTGCGCGCGCGTGTGTGTATGTACGTCTCTTCTGGTTCACCGAGAGAGATGATACGTAGCACGAAGAGATGGTCGGAAGAAAACGTAAAGCGCGAAGAGCCACACAACGCGTCTGCGCTGCTCGACTTCCCGGACTCCACTGGCTCGGCGTTCCTCCTCCCACGCGGCAGGCTCTCCCCACCACCGGAGGCACCGGGGCATCGGTCTCCCCGCGGCGCGCGCGCCCATCCCGCCGTCCTCGCTCGCTAGAGGCCCGGCGGCGTAGGGGAGGGCCTGCGTCTGGCCGAGGAGGCGGTCCCGTGGCGGTGAACGACGCTGCCCAGCGACTAGCCCGATTCGCCTTTCAGGCCACCGAGTAGGGAAGGCGGAGCCTCGACCGCTCTCCCGTCTAACCCCTCCTGCCGGACGACAAAGCCGATTCTACGATGGCACGCCCTCCTCTGACGCGGGCTAACCACCTCCGGCGGAATTGCCGAGCTGGCTTTCCTCCTCCTTGTCATCGTGTCGCACCCGCCGCTACTACCACTCTTACACCTTGGGTTCGCGCGCACTCGCCCGAGGGGCAGCGCAAAGATGCGAGGAACGTAACGCGTCCTTTACCATCTATGTATAGGTGGTACACGGCACACCGGGAGACGTGTGCGCCGGAGACGATGCGGACAGAGGCTGGAAGAGGAGGAGGACGGTGGCCGCGCGCACGACGAAAGGGAGATCGATCGACCTCCTCTCTCGTTGGATGGCCGGCGTTGGTTATACTCTACCTATTACCCTCTTCTCCTCTTTCTCCCGTTTACTCCCCCACTGCGAGGAGCACACGTCGACGTTGCCGTCGCGGACGACGGATCGACGTTTCGAAAGCAACGCTCGAATCGTTGACGTTACCTTACTACTCTTTCCTCCTCCCATGCCCGAGTACTCGCTTGCTCCCTTTATATCCGCTATTATATCCGTCACCGAGTATGTGACGTGGTGGCTATTGCCTATGCTCCTGGGCTTACAGCTACGCTCTCTCTCTCTCTCTCTCTCTCTCTCTCTCTCTCTCTCTCGATCGTCTTAGCTCTCTTCTGTCGAAGAGGAAATCGAGCTGCGACTCTAACCGAACTAAAACGACTCTTTCATATACTCTTGCTTAGACTTTATCGAAATTATTCTTTTATTCGAGTAGAACCGACGCGATCTTTTTACGATCAAAGAGAAATAAAATGAGTTCGAATTAATACATTTTCTTTCCACTTTGATTTTCGTTCCAATTTGAATTTTACGAATATTAGCGAACAAAGGGACTCGTAGAAGAGCGTTGAAATTTTCGAGTGTCGATAAAGTTTGTTTGGAAATAAAATAAGGACCGTTAGGAAAGTGATCGATCGACGTTTCTAAATAGGTAAGTACGTAGCTACTATCTAGGCGTCTCGATCGATCCCGAGGAAAAAAAAAATAAGGAGTCGGATAACGCGTAACGTTTGAGGTTAGTTTACAAGGGAAGTTGGATATATGTTCGAGAGAGCGAGAGAAGGAGAGAGGAGGAAGATTTACGGCGTGTGTTTAGGCACTTAAGGCAGCGCTTATACCCTCTCTCTCTCTCACGCTCGGCGTTTCCTCTTTATTATACTAATTTCTCGGGCATGTCAAAATAGCTATCGCGTAGCCGTGGGCCTTCTGAATTCTATTCGACACGCTGGGTGCCCCCGTAGTTGAGCGCATAAAGGGTCTCTCGTAGAGAAAATATGAAGCTTCCTCTCTCACCCCTCCCCGTCTGTGATCCTTCTCTATCGCGTCGTTTCAGGTAGCCAAGACCACGGTAACCGAGAGGGAGGAAGAGAGAGAGAGAGAAAGGAGAGGAAGACGAGTTCCACGTTGAGTATTTCGACCGCAGAAAACGAGCCAAGCCTCGAGACCCCCCGTTTCGCTTGGTATTCGAGCGCCTTTTAAGACCCAACGAGGATGCTTCGCCGTGTCAACGTCGCTTTTTCGAATTCCACTTTGCCAAAGGCGAAATTCGTGTTTGACCGAGCTCACGCGAAACGGATTCCTACCATCTCTCTCTCTCTCTCTCTCTCTCCCTTTTCGAGGCTCGTAACGACCTCGATTATCCGGCACGCGTTTCCTTTCAAGATAGAGAGATGGGATGCGTGCGCACTTCTTCCCGTCCCCCCGCCGCTCTCTCTCTCTTCCGTCGAGTCGCGATACATCCGCGTTGCCAGCGGCAACGGCAGTGGCATCGACAGGGGCTGCTTGGATGGAAATTGCGCGCCATTGTGCCGTGAAAAAAGAAAAGGAAGAAAAAAAGGAGGAACGGAGAAAAGGGACGCGAACAGATGGAATCGAGAAAGAGAAGGAAGAGGCCGGACGGTCCTCCTCCGTGCCGTCCTCCTCCTAGTTGGACGACGGAGGAGGTGCACGCATGCGACGAAGCAGCGGGGAGGAAACGAAGTCGTTCGTCATCTCACCCGCGCGCGCGCGCGCGCGAGACGGACAGAGAGAGAGAGAGAGAGAGAGAGAGAGAGAGAGAGAGAGCGCGCGGTTAACGCTGCCGGAGGAAGTTTGGTGGAACGAGCCGGAGGAGGCTCGGTGGAAGCGGTAGGCCACCCACGCGGAACGTTCGAGATCGCTGACGAGCCAGCCAGCAACGGCATCCCGACGACGAGTCTACTACTCGAGAAGAACCTTTTCGAGCTTTTGGAAAAATATCGATCTGTCTACTAACGAGCAGGAGAAGGGGATCGAAAGCTAATGACGTTATCCGATGAGTATACGAATCTTGTAGGAGATCCGGGCTCTTGTCACCGGTTAAGAATTAATATACGCGCGTAATCCTCTCTCGATATATCGCTTCGACGGTGTCATCTCGAGCGTACCTTCAAAAATACAAATTCGAGCTATAGTTCATACTTAATGCCGAGATTATAAAGACGATGTTAATGCGGTAGGTAGAGAGAGGTAGGTGGCTAGCTCGTCCATTATGGCTACCGACGAAGCGAAGTAGCACGCGGAGAGTAGCGTAGAGAGACGTGCGGTAATAAGTGCGAGGTAGTCGCGTATAGGTTCAACGATGCGCGTCGTGTGTGGACCTAGATAAGCATCGTGTATCGCTTAATACCACCGAGTAGTATCCCATGTAGTTGCCTAAGACAGGTAGACGACGAGTGCCATCGTGACATAGGCGTCGCTTCTCCAATCTTTTCGAAAACTTTTTCTAAAAACTATTATCGAATTATTCGATACTATCTATTCGTATATAACGAAGCGCTATTTACCGTCGCCAAAATACTTTGGAAATTTTATTATCGTCGTGTCCGTATCGTCGAATCGCTCGACATATCGGACTGATTCTTCGCGGTGTAGTCGCATCGCGCCTATGAGCGCGCGTCGTCGTCGTCGTCGTCGTCGTCGTCGTCGTCGGCAACGGCTACGGGACGAATCCGAAGAAAGACCGAGAGAGCTTTGTATGGCGGCTATCGTTGGTGTCGCGTTAGCAACAGCAAGAACGGCAGCAACAGCGACGGTAGCAAGACGGCAGCGGGTGTAGGTGTAGGATATACGAGGCGCGCGTTTAGCCGGAGGCTCGAGAAAGGGCCGGGGATCCACGCGCATCCCGCTTAACGCACTTTTAACTCACCTCCCTCTCTCTCTCTCTCTCTCTTGTGCGCCCACCTACCTACGCGAATCTCCTCTATGGCTGACCACATGCGGCGAGGGTGTCTGGTGACGCATTAGTTTACCTAGTCCACGAGCAAACGAATCCGTTCACGATTTTCTTTTTCCTTTTCTTCTCAACGCTCGAAACGTAATTAGGGGATCTATCGTATCGATTATCGTTCGCGGAGATAAATCAATTTCGAATTATCCCAAAAAAAAGGACACTTTTTGACACGGGCGAGCTGTGTTCCAAGAGAGGACAAAACAAAATATAGAAATGCAGCTTGGAAAAATGTCAACGATTCGAGAGACAGGGACTATCGATAAATACGCGTCGTATATGCAGGAGAGACGACGGCTCAGCACTTTTCTCTTTCAGCCTATGCGGAGCATCCTGTCGATCCTATCTCTACCTGGTAATCCTCCTTCGCTTCCTCTCGTCCATCGTTCCTCCGCGTCTTCAACGTCGTTACGATCGAAGAATTTTCGAGTTTTCGAAGAGCTATCTACCTTGCGTTGTGCTTGAAAATAATTAACGATAATGTATATATTAAAACGATTACGCGCGGTGGCGTTTCTCGCGTTGGAAACACGATCGTGCGTGTGCGCGCCTCGTATGAGTTATTCATGGGACACGTAGTCCTCGATCTTACACCCTACACGTGTTCTAACGCCACGCACACGCCTACTTTTCCTTCCAATCCTCTCTCTCTCTCTCTCTCTCTCTCTGTCTCTCGTGTATCTCAACTCGCGTTCCGTAATCTCGTCGAAGAAGAGAGAGGGAGAGCGAGTAAAAAAAAAAGATTTAGCAAAACTCTTCTGGTCGAAAAGTCGTGGGGAAAAAAAAAGGGAAAGAAAGAAAGAAAAGAAGGAAAGAAATAAAGAAGGAGAGCAAACATAGACAGACTTTGCGTTAAAAGTTTGTCTTTCCTCTTTGTAAAGAGTTTCGAAGAGGAAAGAGGCCGATCGACGGGCCGTCGTCCTCTCGAGCGCTCTCTCGAAAGTCGTTCGTCCGTCTCGAATCGTCTCCTCGTTATCGGCAACACGAATGGTGCTGCTTTTTCCGTTGTTACTAGGAACGGCCAAGAGGAAGGTACGCGTTTACTCTTCTTCTCGAGAGACCCTCGAAAGAGAGAGAGAGAGAGAGAGAGAGAGAGAGAAAGAGGTGCTCGCGCGCGCGACGTAGACGTTAATAAACTTTGTAGCTTCTGTCTACGAGTTTTCTTAACGGACCCACCGCTTCGAAAGGAATTTCCTCCTTCTACCCTTACTCCTTTTGGTCCTTTATCAACAAATTTTCCATTTCCTCTTATGAACGATAACGAAGGACTCCGTCAACGGAACTCGTCTTCCTCCTTGATGTACGTTGCCGTTGACGTCCTCGACCGAGCGAGGAAACGTAAGTAGTAAGTAGGTAGGTAAGCACGTAAGTAGATATCCGGGAAAGGTTTTGCGACGAATCCGAGAGTCGAGAGAAACGAGCCACCATCTCGGAGCTGCCGCTGCCACGGAAGATGCAATTATTTATGCGCGTATTAGTATTTTACGTGGGTGCTGCGGGCCCCAGGGCGCCCCGCGGTTCGCAGGCGTGGATGCTTCAACCACTATTTGTTATTCTAATGCCGCATTATATATTTGTTTGGGCGTGGGCGACTTGCCCGAAGTGTGAAATACGTTGTAACGCGCACGGCGACGCTTCTTCTGGAATTCCATTCGTGTTCGCCTCTCTCTCTCTCTCTCTCTCTCTCTCTCTCTCTCTCTCTTTGCATCTACCTCTGTCTCTACGTCCACCCATACCTCTACGTTTCTACCTTTTCTTTTTCAAACGCGTATCAAAGTTAATAAATTCTATTCTTTCTCCCATACCAACCCTAGATCGTCGACACCCTAGCTTGGGTAACCGCATGTGGATTCTAGTCGAAATTAATTTTTTAACCGTGGAGTCTTATTTAGTCGTTAGAAGGGGAAGGTACGTCGTAATGGCGGACATAACGGCGTACTTTTTCTCCTTTTTTTTCTTATGCCTGATCGCTCGTGGCATAACCATCGCGCGTATCGAAATATTGATAAAAATTCTTGCAAACAGAATATTTCGTACTCTAAATAGATTCGTCGGAGAAAGAAAGAGACAAAATGTACAAGGAGAAAGGTGAAGGGATAATGAGGAGGATGAAGAGAGAAGATCGGCATAATTCGCGCTCAAATATTGCTTCGAGAAACGAGGGAGAGTGTTTCTAAGTAATAGCATAATTAGCGGAGAAGTGGAAGGGAGGAGAACGACCGGGTGCGCGTTCTATTAAGCTCGTGGAAGGCAAGCTGTTCGCTTCTCGATCAAAGTGAAACACGATCAAACGTAGTACCAAAAATGAATAACCTCGAAAGTGCTTCCGCGCAACTCGCCTTGCGATAATAAAAGGAGTGGTTGGTATTAATTAAGAGACTGCTTTCGTAAGAAAGAACAAAGGAACGAACGAAAGATGAAGGCACGAGGGAGGCGGGGCGGGATGGGGACTCTCCCAAGGGAGGGATCAAGATCCGGGCTAGTTGCTTGACATCGAAATCCACTGACGTATCTAATTGAGGCCACTTTAGAGGGGGTGAGTATAGCGAGGGAGAGAGAGAGAGAGAGAGAGAGAGAGAATGGATGGGATAAAGCTTAAGCCGACGGACCCACTATAGGAGATCACCCTAGGCTTATAACTGCCGAGAAGGAATCTTCTCTATCCGCGCCACCCTCTCTCTTCGTGCACCGCGAACACCCAGCTGCTGCCCCCGTCGTACTATCTCCGGAGCGAATCCGGCGTAAATAATGCCGATTATCCCCTCGGCAATTGTTTTATCGACCGAACGTACCTGCACAAGGCCGACCTTGTGGCCGCGATCGATCGATTTTTCTTCTTACCTATTTCTCATCGCCCGATCCAATTCTTCGTTATATTACTTCGAATAACCAAGTATCTTCATCTATAATTTCCAAAGATAAGAGAAGAGCTTCGATCCTCCGACCTGTAAATCCTCTTCCTTACGTCTCTATTAGATCTTATCGATAATTACGTATTTGTTCGGGTGAGCCACAAACTCACTCGCTCCCCCTCTCTATCTCTGCCAGAGAGAGAGAGAGAGAGAGAGAGAGAGAGAGAGAGAGAGAGAGAGAGAGAGAGAGAGAGAGAGAGAAGAGGGCAGCGCGAGGCTCGGTCGAAAGATCGGCCCTAATCTTTCTCATTCGTTATTCCAACTCGAAAAGCCGAGCTAACAAAATCGTTTTTTCGAACGTGTCACGATCGTCGTCCGCTTCGACGCTTCGTTCGTTATTTGCGCTTCTATATTTACTCTGGGATGGTAGCGACTCGCTGACAGTTTGTCCAAACAAAGGGAGATGCACCGAACGAGCGAACGAGAAATTGACTTTGGCAGCATGTCGGGCGCATAACAACGAGGGGTTTAACTATCGTTGCCCTCCAAGTGAAACGATATACCTACTTACGAACGGCAGCTTTCGTTATTCGTTCAGTTCTCCCTCCTCTCCCTTATCGGCGAGCCTAATCGAGGATGGCAAGACGTAGCACTTTCCGTAGGAGTAATCCTCAAAGTTGGACGTTTGCGAGAAGCAGCGCGATTCGAGCTTTCCATCCAGCGAGAAAGGGGGAGAGAGAGAGAGAGAGAGAGGGAGCGGTATTTTTCGGAGGGGTGTGCACGAAGGTTCTCCCTAGGAGGGATTTCGAGATGGAGAGGAGGAGAAAGAGGGATGATATGCGAAAAAGGGGAGCTTGGAATGGCGCGCCTTCCTCATTACGCATGCACCCCCGGTCGAAAAAGGGTCTGACTGACTGACTGACTACGCGTACACCTCCCTTCTTCCCACTTATGCGCCTCTATTATGTAGCCAATACTTCTATAGGTACCTATCTCCATGGATTCGTGTATATAGAGGCGTTAGCTGGCTAGGCATGTAGATGAAAGGTTGTAGGTAGATATACGTAATACTAGCAACGTTTACCCAAACGCACGTCGAAATATCGGCTTTCTCCCGGCTTGCCGAACGAGGCGCGCCCGTGGAAAATCCTTTCTCTCTTTCCCCTTGTGTAAACTCGCTCTTCCTTCTACCACCACCACCACCACCACCATCGCCGCCGCCACCACCACCACCACAACAACTACTATACTACCACTATAGCTCTACTACTACTACTACTACTACTTGCGTGTCCTCGGGCGAGCCATCGTTTCTCCCTCTTTGCGACGCCCTAATTACGGCGCGGCCCTGCCCTTCTTGCCCTGACGCTGCCACTGGTACTCGCTTTACCATAATCTTCTCGGTAATGGGGTTCGCTCTCGAACCTCTCTACGGCGCGGCGGCGCCAACAACCGGACGAATGGACTTTCCTTTTCCTCCTGCCGTTTCATCGACATCCTCGACGAAAGTCTACCGATCGAGTTTCGAGTTTTCACAAAGTTTCGATCTTCGATAGATACCTCTCCTTCTTTCTCTCTCTCTCTTTAAATCGTACCCTACCAAAACCCGATCGTATTTTAGCGAATACGGATTAAGGTGCTCCGCTCTCGTTTATCTCCTGCTCCAACTTTCAAAGACCGACAATTTTTTTCTCTTCCTCTTTTATGGGCATTGTGTCACAGCCATCTTCCTCCTCTTTGCTCGAACGGCTCCCCCATTATTCCAACCGAGATTATGGTTATGATCGGTCAAAATAATAGGCTGTCGCGCAAACATTCGTGTAACGAGACAAGAATGATATTCTCGAAGCTCCGGGGTAACCGATCTCTCTTTCTTCGAGAAACAATGGGCTCTCTCGCGGTCGCTACCGTACTCGTTCGACTGCTGCTGTGATCTCTTTTACGAACACCGACTGTGCTTCAAACCGCAACGGTACGTCAAAAGTCGACGAGAAGAAAAGAAAATATGACGCTATTCCACAGTTGGCTGAGAAAGTAATAGAGAAGGTGAAAACATCGGTGAAAAGGAAAGATCGAGCGCTTTTCTCGCGGTACGATGAAAGAGAGGAGATAAACATTCGAAAATTGCCGACAAACAACGTTTGGCGTGACCAAAAAGGAAGAGGGGATAAAGAGAGAGAGAGAGAGAGAGAGAGAGAGAGAGGGAGAGAGCGGCTGGGAGAGGGAGAGAAGGAAAGACAAAACTACTACTTACTTGGTATATCTATACCTTTAGCTTAACTTCGCGTGTCCTAATCGCTTGTCACCTAAATTGGGCCAATTTTTATGGGAACGAAGACCATTATGTGCCGACTATAATTTTCATAAAATGTATGCCATCTAATAAGGAAGTAATTTGTTTCTTTATTGGTGGAAGAAGCGCCGACGAACCGCAAAATTAAACGTTCTTTCCTTTTTTTCCCTTTTTCTTTTTTTTCTCTTCTTTTTTCTTCCTTTTTTCTTCTTTGTCGAAACGATTAGGTCTTTCTCGGTGGTCTTCGTTGCAAGCTGACTCGACAGGTGGTAATCTGTCTACCGCGTCGACATAGAAAGCGTGTTAATTATTTTCGACAAATATTTCTTGCGAATAATAATTCTTTGAAAGTACGAATCGAGAAATCGATTAATACCTCGATCGATTAAAACTTTTTTGAAATGATGTCGCCCTATTTTGCTTACGGCGCTGATACTTCTCCGAGAGAGAATCGCGGTGCCATCTACCAAGCTCCGATAAAACTAGCTACCGAAACGAACGAAAGTGTTAGCCATTGAGATAAAATATTTATTTGTATAATATTAAAAATGTTTATTGGAAACAAGTAGGTGTATAATTGTTTGGAATAATCGTCGCTGTTACGGTCAATTTTTCATTACGACGAGAAGGAAGAGCTAGATAAAGATCTAAAAAAGGAGGACGCTCTTTGATCGCGCGTATCGTCGTTGATCCTTGGCATTAATAACATTTCACGAGAAATTTCGAATTCTTGCCCCCTACCACGCACGACATCCCGCTGGGGTTGCGTCTCTCTTTCTCTCTTTTTCACTTCCAAGGGGCATACGTCACTGACGCATCTTCCCTGGCAATTCTGATGGATACCGGCTTTTCGATGGCAACAAAGGAATGTTGGTTTAACAGTGGAAGGCGTGTTTGTTATTTTGATGAGATATACATAATGGGATGGATCTTGGGTGTTGATGCATGGCGCGTAGCATGGTGCCGAGTCCAGAATCACGTTGAACCCAAATGAACCCCCCCGTATGGGTCCTCCACGAGTTCCTCCATTGGCTCCTCTTCTTCGAGAACCCCGCAGACAGGGGCCGCTACACGTCCATCACACGTCACGCTTACCTTCGTAGACATATCTCACTGTTTGCCCTTCTGTTTCCTTTCTCTTTGTCTCTTTCTTTTTCTCTCGTCCGTTACACCAATCTCCCAGCGATATTCTATTCGTTCGACGGATATACTGACCGAAGATAAGACGGTATTTCATGAAAATACGAAATCTCTCGAAAGAAAGCAGCGAAAGTTCGTGCGAACGAACGAACGTACGTACGCTCGATCGGTACTCGAAGAGAGAAAAGCTAGAGGTATATACTTGTTCGTCCGATTCTACCTACAACGCCCTTGTCGATGTCTTTCATCAGTCTTCCCTTCAACTCTCTGTCCAATTTGCCCCGCTATTTTCGCCACCTTATGATTTTGCACCGGCATTCATTAATCGATATCTCGCAATAACTCGTTCTCCCTTTCTCGCTTCGGGCACACTGATATATGTGTCTCCCTTTCTAGTACCGATATATCGCTTAGCCTCCTACATCACCTATCATTCACAAACGGCCATATTTCAACATTAATTTTCTCGGATGATGATACATCGTTTGCATCAGGATCGCGCGTATCGTCATCCTTCCTTTTTTGGCCTCCTTTCTCTTCCAAATAATTATGCTCCGCGTTCGAGAATGAAGCCTAATTGACGACTATCAATTCATACCATTCCACTCGAAAGTCACCCACGTCTACTCGTCTTTCTAATATATTTGTCCTATTAAAATTTTTATTACCTACCGGTAGGAGATCCTTCATTGCGAGGTTCTGCGAATGAAGAACGAAGAACGATGAACGGAGGAAAAAGGTAACTCTCCGAAAGGTTTTTTTTTTTTTTTTTCTTGTAGAGGACAACGAATGAGTTAGATCCCAACAATGTGATTTCTGTGTGTACAAGTGTAAAAATTTGTCAAAAATATATTTCTATAATACATATATATATATATAGTTTTTCGTATACGTGTAAAGAAGATATATAAATGTTTTGTAAATATCGATACGTATTCAAAAATATGTGATTTTGGCTTGTAAAATTAAATATATACCGTGTATTTTTATATCGAACAGAAAATAGGTTGTATTATTTCGTAATCGAATCAAAGACCTAAGAACATTTCCTAAAGATTTCGAGTGGCATCAATCGTCGTTGGCCAGAGGCTCCTTCGTAGACTTTACCATGAAGTTGACGAATCCATCAACGTCCTCCAGCTCCTTAGAATAGAATTTAGCGGCGATCGTTGCCCTTCCTTCCTGCTTTGGCGTCATGGAGAACGAACATTCCGCATCGGCATCGACTTCTACGGGCTCGGATAATTTTATTTTCAATTGCTGCTCCAAGCCAGGCCCTTCGATCAAAAATCTTCCCTTTCTCAGCTGTATCGGCAATGGATTTCTGAACCTTGCCGTTGCATTGAGCGTCTCGCCTACTATCGGTTCGTCCAACAACTGTTTCATTAAACGAAAATTATTTTCAATCGAATATTCAATGAGTATAAAAATAGCTAGCTATTTACTTGTACGGTTACGTACAGGGTGCGCGTTGATAATTACCTCGATCTTTATGTCTGGCTTTCTCACGCGAAAATCATCCTGGGCGAAATACTCAAAGTTGGTATCTTTTACCGTAGCCAGACAAGCGATATTGAAGGCACATTGATCCAAAAGTCGTGGACCATATTCTTCCCAGGAGACATCCATGCGTACGTCTTCGAGGACACCAGGTTTGACCAAACGTTCGATCTGCGCTTTCTTTACCGGATTACCAACGCGACCGGTATAAAGAACCGTTTCGACCCTCAATAAAATCGACACCTCGTATTGTTGGTAAGGACTTCGGTTCTTGATCAAAAGGACGACGCTGAAGAAGTATAATACGGGTAATACCTTCGAACCGAATATATCGATCTTGTAAAACTCCC
The DNA here is from genome assembly GCF_910589235.1 of Vespa crabro. Lineage (NCBI taxonomy): Eukaryota > Metazoa > Arthropoda > Insecta > Hymenoptera > Vespidae > Vespa > Vespa crabro. The sequence goes on along the minus strand of NC_060960.1, from coordinate 11,223,616 downwards.
CTGATCGATCCTATTTACCTACCTGAACGGTTGTCCTATTATAATATCGTCGCGAAGTTCGAAAGTGAACATGATGTCATTGAACTCCTCGTTGAGATAGTAACGACTAAAGAGCGATTCGCTCTGGCGCAACGCCTTGATCATGGCAGCCCGTTCTTCGTCCGATTCTGTAAGAAACATCGACGTTTACCTCGGAGACAATGAACGGTTAGACGTGGCAAACTTACTTTCAGGATATTTGTAGGTGTGCGTGATATCTTCCCTGGACCACCGACCAACCGCCTTCGTACTTATCAGCTGACCGATTCTATGCGAGCAAATGAATAAGAAATGAGGAAAAGAAATTCCACGTTATACGATTAAATTCGTTCAGCCGGTCAAGCTCTCACCCATAAATGTCCTTTCGTATCAACTTCAAAGGCTGAGTCGGACCGTTGTATCGCCAAAATATTTTATCGGCATTGACCTCGGCGAATAAGAAGGCATTGTCGTAAGGACGTAAGACCTCGCCGTTCTTTACGGCAGCCACGGATGCCGGGCCGCAACGGTAACCGTTCTCGCTCAATTCCTGAGGAGTCGCGTCGATAGCTTGCCAACCGTCGCAATCGGGAGATAAGTCCAAACGCTTCATCCATACCTCGTTCCAGACGTGAAAGTTCCTGTTCGAGGAGGCGTCAGACACTTTTTAACAGCGAATCCCTCCAGAGATTAATTATAGGGAGCTGGGTGGTAAGTATAGGCCGCGATGGCGTTTTACGTTCTCATTACCATATCGAGTCGCTGTTAAGTTCCTCCATAATTTTGCCCTCCGCGTCGACGAAATAATCGACCGTCAAGCTACTCTGAGTGTCGTGGGCGCTGGAATAATTGGTTACCACTCGGCAGGGTATACCAAGAGTACGGCAAACGGTGGCTAATACTCCGGAAAATACCCAACACTGGCCATATTTAACGGGCTTCTTCGTCTTGTAATACTGCTGAAGGATCTTTTGCGAGCCCATCCATTTCGTCGGTGGCGTTCCACCCTCGTAATCGTCCGACCAATTACCCATCACGGCTCCGTTATCATCCGGCGAATTTACCTAAGGCCAATAAGATGGCATGAAAAAATCGTGCTATAAAATTCCTTCCTATTCCCGCGTACCACTTTTATCCTTTTAACGAACGAATGGTCGCCCCTGCGATAGGCAATGTTTGTGCCTGCCCGTACGAAGGCATTAGAAAATTAACGTTAATGATTAACTTCATACTCACAGCTGCCGATAGAATGCGAGACACTACGACGGGATCGTTTCGTCCGTTAATTCGAACCTTTCCGACGTTTATCACAAGATGCAAAGCGCAATCCAATATATCGCGTTCGAATTGCGAGTATTTCCATACGGTTGGTCTCAAACGATTGTAACTACCGCGCCATATCAAACCGTCGTCGGCCATAACGTACTCTTGTTTTCGTGCTTCGTCCTCCATGTAAACCGTATCGTCTACAAGAACCCGAAGAAATAACAAACCAATGATCTCGCGAAAAAAGAAATGTCGACGTACCTTCGCACCACGGATTGAAAATAATGTAAAAGGGATGGTCCATCGTGTAGCTCACCGCACCTTCCGATTCTCTATTTTTAGTATCGATATCCATCTTCCATTTGCCAACGATGGCTTTCGGCGAAGGTGTGATCTATGAAAATAACGTTGTCAAGGAGGATACGTGGGACCGCTGAAATAGTTATCGTTCCATCGTGTACCTTAAGCCGTATAAAGGCCGGCTCTATCGCGTCGATGGTGGTTTGCCAGGAAGCTTCGGAATATTCTCCTGGCTCGAGAACGGGAGTAGCGACGAGGGTCCCATGACCGTATTGAGGCTGTTCCACACCGTCTACGGTAAAAATTAGAGAAATACCGTCTATGCTAGGATCGTAGTCCCTCGATAATGTCAAATGCAAGTAAAAGGGTTGACCGCGCCTGACGACGAGTCTCGCTTCGTCCCCGTGGCGCGTCATCAGTTCGTATCTCAAAGTTTTGTGATCGTTTCCATTCTCTTCTATGCAAGGATCGACGTGACGAATCGTCAAGATCGGCACGTTAAAATGTTCCCCTAAAAAATAAAAGAAAAATATCGAAGAAGATTAGAGGGTTGCGCGTAGACGGCGCGTTTAACGCACTCACAATGAAATCTAAAGGGAAACGGTCTGAAGTGTCGATCGTTGAATATACGGTAACGATCGTAAAATCTGTAAAACATTCTGCGACGATTGGGAATCGGTTCGGATGGTAGACGTCTCGTAAAGATGCGCCTAACCGAATCCATATGGATTACCGACGTAACGCGACGCTCGGTGGAGCCGGTACGGTAAAGTCCTCCAGTAGATCCGCAGATGCACTGAAAGTCAGTATTCGCAACTGTTTCATTTCAAGTCGGAGGAGAAGTGCGAGGCACGTGCATGGTGCACGCGACCATACATGGTCGCTCGCTCCTCTATCCTTCGATGGATCGTATCTCCCCACTTTGTACCTCCCATTAATTATCGTTTTATGCGATCTACGCGATCTATCGCGGAACTATATACGATTTACCGATCTGCGAAAAGTGATATCACTCGAGTACCCATTTCTACAGATCGCGATCAATTTCCAAGGAATCTCATTCGCCGGATGAATAGCCGAGATACGGTCGAAAAGGAATCACGAAGGTAGCGAGTGAGAGAGAGAGAGAGAAAGACTTTCGATTTCGATCCTCGATACGAGCCTGCTTCCTTATAGCGGGTAATTAACGAGCGTGCCAGCCAAGATCGATTGCCAACGAGAGATCGTTAAATGAGTCGTCAAACGAAGCTAATAAAGAGCTTCGGTAATAAACTCGAAACGTATAGCTATAGACATATAGGTATCGTTCTGCCGATCATTTTCAAGTCGCTTTCGAAAATGATCGGCTATATTTTTCTCCATATCGGAAAGCTCTGTTCCGTTCTGCGTCGTGTCGTTTGAAAAATTTGTCGATCACCTCGACGAGCGTCTATTTTTCGACGAAGAAAACGCCTATACTAATCTAACCGTTTATTTATCGAATCCTTAATCGAGAAAGGATTTGCGCGTTATGATTTCTTCCGATCATCGATAGATATCTGTGACAAGTGGGTCAATGACGCATATTTCCGACGATCGAGCGTGTCACCTCGATTACTCCACCAAGCCTATTATGTAGTTTGTTAAAGCGATCTAGAGACACCCCGTTTAACGATCTCTTAAGTGTTTTTACTTGTCGCTTACGAAGGCAATTCTATTTAATTTTGGACGGACTACAATGCTTGACTCATAATACGCCGATGACGTACTCTACTACTTCCGTATATTTTTATGCAATCGTATTTATAGGTATGCAAAAATACACGAGCTATGAAGATTTCTCGTTGCTGTCTATCGATATTTATCGGATCCATCCCGACTAACGAAAAGGTGCAAGGTATGGATTATGACGAAAATGCAGGAGAGAAGAGAGTAATGAAGCGCGACGAAAAAACTTGTTACGTATTTTAACGAGAGAGAGAGAGAGAGAGAGAGAGAGAGAGAGAGAGAGAGAGAGAGAGAGAGAGAGAGAGAGACTCGAGTTATGAATCACTCCTAGCTATGGTTTCGAAGAACCGAGTTCTCTGACTCGAACTTGCCAAAGTGGACGATTACGATCGAATTCTCGGAGGTACGCATCTGTACGACTCGAAACGAGATCAACCCGATCGAGTGATTGCACGCGCGTCGAGAAGGCGCCTTTAATAATTCAAATCAGGCGCTGGCAGCCGATTACGTGAGAGATGGATCGACTCTTGGCCGTTTGCAACCAGAAACTATTTCACGGCCTCCTCTCTATACGTTTAAACTCGTATTATCCGTGTATTTGCTTTAGAAAATTGTTAAATCTATCTCCGTTCGACGGGACGGGCTGAGAATGGCGCCCCGGGAAATAAACGCGCTCCGCGGTTTAACGAAATTCTTTTTTTAGACGGCTAAGAGCTTTCAACTGCCTAACAAATAGAAATAATGAACGTGTATGAATTCCTTTGCGAACGTACAAGTTTGTACAAATGTTACATTTCCTTTGCGAGTCGAGTCGAATCGAATCGAATCGAATCGAGTCCAAGTACGTTCTTCTAGATCTTTTTTATCCTCTCTAAAAACGTCGACCGAACGTGTCAAGGGTTCGTGTCAAGGTCACTTCTCCGTTAAGCGAGATTAAAATAAACGATTTATGGATGGCTAAGCCGAAAGAAATCTCCTTCTCTCTCTCCCTCTCTCTCTCTCGTTACTCGATCGCTCGAACATTGTTCGATACGAAAGAAAAGTTGTCCTTTCGGATCTCTATCAGCTCGAAACTCGGATATAAATAATTTTCGTAGAAACGTGATCAATGAGCGACGTGGATCTTTGAGCACGAACGGATATTTAAATATCATCGCATCGTCGCAAGAGTCCAATGACATCATCGACCAGAAAACGCTCACACCCGTGAAGAATGTAAACACCGTCGCTCGTTGCACTTGCGAATTATATTCCCAAAGGCGCGTAAACGCTCGAGGCGTTTTTACCTTGGCCAACTTTTGTCGAACGAATTCGAACTTTGCGGACGGATGAATGGATCGATTCGAAGAAAAAAGGATATAAGGTTGGTCAAATATTATTCTACGAGAGAGAGAGAGAGAGAGAGAGAGAGAGAGAGAGAGAGATATGGGAGTAAGCGTATATAACCATATCGAAATAATCGTAGGCAAAATAGGCGTGTCCCTGCAAGTGAAATCATTTTCCGCATAATTTCTAGGCTAATCATAAGGCGTTCTTTCTTTCTATTAGTGATGCCATATTAATGACACGCGCTTATACATTATCGCGAAGGATTTTGAAATGATGTAAAAATAAATTCATTACTAAGGAGAGTCCGTTAAAATTGAAATTATGAAATATCTCGATATCTCCCTAGCCATTTTGATAACTCACTGATCTCTTATCGATAAAATTTGGTACATCGATGAAAGGATGAAAGAGCCTTAATGGATGTAATTCTCGATCGGAGATAATCCAACGACTCGTTCGCACGTTCTGACGATATTAAATGTAATTCTCTTTGAATGTTTACCAATGTTATTTCCTTGTTTCATCGAGAATCTCAATTATTTTATCATTGATCGTTTTCCTTTGCGAGGAAGATGCGTAACTCGTATCTGTCCTTGAAATAGCTCACGACCGATTCTCGTAGGAGTAAATATCAAAGAGCGCTTGATGATACGTACGAGTAAATTAATCGTTACCTGATTCGGAGGCATTCGGTGGTCGAGGCATGCATTCTGGTTTGGTGCATATCGGTTTTAAAACCGTCCCGCTATCTTGAGGTTGAAAGACGGCCTTAAATCCCGTAAAGCAGGAACAACACTTCTTCATTTCGTTTATCGATCGTTCGTGATAATTTTATTAATTTATCAATAATCAGTCCTCTTCCTGATATTATCGATATTTTACTATTCCTTTTTGAGCGAACCTAATGAAAAATATGCGAAAGACTAGGATGCTTTATGCTTCTCTTTTATTGATTCTGATTAATATGAGATTCTTCGAGAGAAAAAAAATGAGCGGGGGAAAAACATCGCGGTTCTTTATCAATCGTTCGATCCGATAAATTTCCTTACAGAAGGATTACGTGATTTTATACGTAGTTATATCTATCAATGATCTTTAAGGACATTGATAATTGGTTTCATTCCTTACCAACGAACGAGATATCGTAATCCGCAACTGTTTAAGCGAATCTCTTTTTTATCCTCTTCCTTTATTTTCTTTTCACCCTCGATATATATATATATATATATATATATATATATATATATATACGAGAAAATAATTAAATCGGCACTTGTTTTAAGCGAACGTTTGAAAGAGGAAGAAAAAGTCTCCGTCAATTGTGACGTAATTAAAATTCCTATTTTATAAGACGATCACGAAATATTTTCTCCGTTGATGTGGGATTTTTTTCATACTTAATCGCGTATGCGTAACGAGTCGCTCGTACTTCGCCGACGGATGCACGACTGTCAGTTCGATTCTACTGGTATTGGCAAAGAAGCGCGTGAGAGAGAACTCCCGCGCTCGGTGTACTCGCTCTTACTTTGAGAGATTACTATTGACGAGCTCGTAGGATACACGTGCCTCTTCTTAGTATCTTTCTTTTGATAAAACTTCGTACGAAGAGGACAAAAGTATGTTGACGTGTACTTCGAATTATATAGCTTCTAATCGAGTTACGATTAAACGACGGAATGCAATATAAATCCTAAAATATTTATAAGAATTTAATAATCATTTCTTCTCTAGATAAAACACGTGTATGTGACATTAGCACATTTTATATATATATATAATTACATATATTATTTACGATATATCTTGAATAATGAAGGAATAACACTCATATACGATATGAGTATTATTCTATGGATAAAATAATACCTCCTATATGTACAATTCATTTTCTCTGAAAAATTCGCGAGACTTGTAAACAATTAATTAACGCAGCCACGTTCATTTGTCGCCACTGCTGATTCCTACTCTTCATTATGTTCTATTGTAAGAACACTTCCAAGAACATCATCCAGCTTCATATATATATATGTAAATTCGTAATTATCGGACACGTTCTGAAACATAAATTGTATTTATATGATTAACGGAATCTCTACTTTTATATGGATCACCGATCGAAGCAACGACGAACGAGGTAACATATAAAAAAAATGATGCTTACTTTTGCTTCCACATATACGGTGCCTCTACGTCTTATCCCTTCCATATAGAATTTCAATCTCAAATATTTCATTCCATCTTTTTCGTAGAAACCATGACTACGATAAGTTGATACATATACTTTCTATTTGTGTAAGAGTTTTAACAAAATTAGTGTTATCTTACCTGAAATGATTTCTTCTTCTTCTTCCTTCGCCATAAACTTTTATAGGTTCTCCAAGAGCATCCAAAACTTTTGTATTCTTTTGACAACGATCCAAAGCTCTATTGTAAATTCCGTACGGGCTATTGCTAGAAAACAATTCGTATAGTATGGAATAACCGATATAGATTGAAAGGGTAATGCCCACTGCTATAATTACTAGGTATCCGGCAGATATTGTATTCTGCTTAACTAGAATATAACAAAAAATTTAATATAATGTTAATAGAGTTTCAGAGTTAGCTAATAAGATGAAAATTCTTGAAATAAATTACCTACTTCCACAAAATCCGTGCTTACTTTGTTTCTAGTATCCTTGGAATCTATCTTAGTTACATCCCTTTTCGTAGAATACCATTGACATTGTTTAACATTAAATACAACGTTATAACAACAAAAATAAGAATTACTAGATACTCTTGTTATTGGATATCGCCTAAGTAAGATACAAGTTAGTCCTCTTAGGAGTATCATATTTTATCAGAGTATAACGATGCTTTCAAAGGAAGATATTGATTAATTTTACAGTCAGCGGATAAAGAAACTAACGCTTTCCAAGGAACGTTTTTCTTCCTTTAAATACAAATACTAACTGTATATACAAATACTAATCTAAATTCGATTAAACAGAAAACTAACAATTACTTAAGACAAAATCACAACAGATGCCTCGCATTCGTTTATTTCAATAGGAATCTCAACGGCTCGTAACGAATATTTATTATTAGAATATTATTATTAGTAGCTATTATAAATTGACGAAACAATAAAAGTACATAACCTTAACCCGAACGCTTCCAAGCTCTCTCACTCGACTTTACCGACAGACCGTGAGGAGGATTGATTGCAGCGCCTAGTGTCGACGAGAAGGTAAAACTATTATTTGTCAAATGTAATTTCATTTGGTATAGAAATAATGATAAATTTAATATAAACTTAAATATCAACTCGACGATACTTGTGCTTCGTTTATAACAATAATTTTCACATACAATATTATACAATATCGATTGTCCAGGTCTCACCGCGAGGAGGTACACACGCACTTTTGTATATTACAACAAACAATCGTTAAAAATTAATTACGCATATTTTACGTATCTCTTAGTAAATTTTATTCCGTTTACTTTCAACAAGGATACAAATTGTTGCCAATTCTTTTCTCAAAATTCAAATGCATCTTGCTTAGAATATACGAAAAAGGTTATTCGGCTCAAAAAAACCATCATTTTTTGAACGTTCTATAATGTATTTTAAATGATGCTATATTGTTTCCTTCTAGTTCGTGAAAGACAGAATTTTGGCCGCAAAAAGAACGAATTACAAGGAGAACATAATATCGCAAGAGATTAGCGTTAACCTCTTTATACTTTCTATTATCCTGCTACAAGAACTCTGTTGCGGCCGATTTCGTGGAGCTGGGGAGATACGAGGAGACGTATGAGAGTAAGGAGATCGCGCAATTACCGGCTTACTTCGGCTTTTTTCGTAGCCACACGTAGAGTACTTCGTACAACTTCGTAAAGGTGCTTCATGTCTTGCTTAGCGATTGGTCCATCCGCTTCGGCCGTTTACGTAAACCCGCCCACTACTTCGGCCAACTTCGTAACGTATACACGATTACTTTCTTGCGTATCATGTTCTCCTATTACCAGATCTCCGTTTCGGTCGACTTCGTGGAGCTGTCAAATATTAAGAGGCCTATGAAAATCAGAAAGTGGGCTTGCCTGACAATGTCCGTTCTCATCGAAACAATATTAAGTTGCTGTTAAGGCTGTTTATCATCACCTTTCTCGATCGTAATGCGTACGACTTTAGCAACAGGTATTAACAAAATACGAACTAGAAAGGCAATATAGTCATCACTGTGCCGCTAGATTGACGTAGTAGGTTATTCCCATCTCACGCGTAATCTAACGATCGAGTTAATGTACCGAATAAAAATGATATAGTATGTCTCAATAAAACCATATGGCAGATTACACTTTCTCTGAAGATAAGATTATTAGAAAAGTATTTGTTAATCGTACAAACTTTATTTATACTTTTGGTTTTTTTCAGCCATTCGACTGATATTACTTGCGTCGCGTTATTTGGATCTCGACATAATAATATTGACGTTTAAAAACAATGCATCAAATCGTTCTCTTTTCATCTCATTTTATAAATGTCAATCTCTCTTGTAATATTTATTAAAATAATAAAGATAGCAAGATAGATTTTGAGTTTGTTATTTAGCAGAATAAAAAGAATGCGAGATGAAGAAACAAATATACGATAGTTACTGTATATTTTATTTCAAACGTGTTATAAATTATAATACAAATACAATATCATAATCGTAATATATTATAAATGTTAAACAATCCTGAGTAATTACATAAGAGATAATGAATTTTTTTTTTTTTTCAACATCATGTTTACCGTTTCAATAGCAAGCGGAATCGCTGCAACGGATCGCGATCGGTCGTAAAGTAGTAGAATGCAATATTGATATATAGTAAACGATCCATTTTCAATGGAAAAAGATTAATTCAAAACTATTTATATTTGATATCTTAGAGAAAACATCATAAACTATACAGTATTAACATCAAATGATCGCAATCTGAAAACATTTACACGATGAAAGATGCGATAATACACAATGCGACGATATAACTGCATAATTATGTGCAAAATCTGTACATAACAAGAGCAAAAACAAGCATAACATTCATTTCGATTCTAAATCAACGAAAGTCTTCCTTTTCTCACTTTCTCTCGTTTTGCACGTTGGTATTAATTTAGATTTATTCCGTGTATAACAACATAAAATTCATATAACAGAGGCCTGATTTCGAATCAAAATTGATATACAAAGGAATGATAGAAATTTGAGCTTGTTACGATTAAACTTAAATTCATTGTCAAAAATTCGAAATCAGAAATAAAGCTAGCGATGTTTGGGTATATATTTGGAAAATAGACAACAAACTGATTCCTATCGTTATTATTGGACGACATAACATCGAGATACGTATGCGTTGAAATAGTAGACAATAATTTTATAGCGATTATCACGTAAATATTTTCTTGTGTACATGACTCGCGATTTATGTTCTCGTCTACCCCCCTCCCCCCCACCCCCGTTCGTTAATTGTAGTTATCGCACCAAGCTTGTAGCGCAGAATATCTTCTTGTAAAAAGTGTTCTTTTTTTTTTTTCTTTTTTCTAAACAAAGAAGGAAAAATAGTCGTTCGTAGGAATGGGACTAATCGTATCTATGGAAAAACTTGTTATCAAAGTTTAAATGCATATCAAAGTCAGTCGTCGCGAGAATCTGGCGACCATCTTGTATACGAATGTACTTAGCAAAAATTTTCTGATAAACTTTCTCAAAAACAACCTATTGTACGAATAGGCGTGTAATGAACGCTCGTATAGTAAGCCACCTGGAACGAAGATGGGCGTAAAGAACCCGCCTACTTTGACGAGCCTAAAGGCTCGTTTCGATTATTATTGAATCATGTTTACCTTATAAACATGCTCAATAGAGTGATGCGATACAAGGTAAGCACGTACTTGAGCACGACTTATTGCACATTATCAATGTATACTAATTATCTACGAATCGCATATACCGAATCATCGTCGCGAATAACAGTCACAAGGAACGCATTTTAAACCGCCGAGTTTCCAACACATTTCAATTCCTGAGCCAATCTACGCGATTAAAGAAAAAGAAAAAGAAAACGAAAAGAAATTAAGAAATAATGTGCACGAGAGCGACCGAATTAGCACCATATAAAACACAATAATGAAATTTGCACGCTTTCGTAAAAGTCACATTGAATGCGTATCGTAAAAGACGATGGCTCGTGCGTATAAATTGATGATTCGAGTGATTTAATGCGTAAAATGGACAGAGTTTAAACTTCGAAACGTTTCTTCCTCTCTGCAACCATGCCCACCGCGGGGAGTGGGGGGTGGAGCGGTTGATGATAACTCGGTAGAGGTGTAGGAGGCAAGCTACGACAATTTCTGCTCGACCACCTCAATAATGGAGACCTCATCAGCTCTGAAAAAAGTGAAAAAAAGAAGAAGAAAAAAAGATCAATGGTTTTTATCGAAAATTTCACGTGAAAAAGATATGTATTTTTATTTCTTTTTTCTTTTTTTTTTTTTCTTTCTTTCTCTCTTTAATGACAGACCTGCAACGGAGAGAGCTGGGGGTTCCGGGCTGAGGTAGGATGGGTGACGAGTGTCGGTACGGAGGGTATATGTCTCCGATTGTTGCTGTTTTTCACTTTGTTTGTCCGCCTGTTTCCGACTGCCAGTACCGTTGATTCGCATCTCTGCTGTGCCACCTTTTATTTTAAATAATTGTCCAAATACAATTATGCGCTAATAGGACTTTTATATCTCACAGATATTACTACGCGTGTAAAGTATCTATGCGATAGCTTTTCGCAATAAATAAAAATTCATTTACTTTAGATTATACCTTTCCAAGGGATATCAGTTATATGCTCGGATACCTTATTAATCGTACCAACTGCTGGATTAAATATTACATACAATTATTTCCACATTCTTATCGTGTCCAGGATAATGCAGGGAATCGTACCTGTATTTCTACGTCAAAATGCGTTCTCTCCGTTCTATTTTACGTCAAACATCACAATTAATTCTATCCCCTACTATATCCCCTGTATTATATTCCGATATAAGCGTCACTCGAACGGTTAAAGATTGGCCAAGTAAGAGCTACGATTCCACGTAGAAGCGTATACATGGACATAGAGATACAACTTCGATTTCTATGAAAAGTCAGTTAAGTATTATATTAAGTTCAAACGTCTATAGCTAGAGCAAGACACAGTCGTCTTGCATATCGCGCATTGTTAATTTCATCTCAAACAAATGTTAGCAAGTAAGAATATGATATTATCGGTTATAATTGAGCTATAAATTATCACCTTCATGCTTTGACGTTTAACACGTATATAAATATGTTTATATGTGTGTGTATATATATATATGTATTTATATATATATATATATATATATATATACACACACACATATATGTATTTACTAACAATATTATAAAAGGCTCGTGCAAATTTTGCGTTAGAATCAATGAAATACAAACATACTCGCGTACGAATGAGCGCCACTTTGGTAAACACATTCCTCCTACATGTCATCACACATAACTACTTTGCACCGTTCTTTCGGATAGGATAGTAGTTTCTTAAAGAATATAAAGATTATCAAAAAATGATTTAAGAAAAATGATTTTGAATCAATTTTTCATCACGATATTTTTCCTCCGTAAAATACAAGCAATCCCGATTTGGAGTAATTAATTTTAATAAGCACCAGTTATAAATATAAATCGGACAACGTCGTTGTCCCGATCACGTATATCGGTTAAAAGATCCGTGTTAGAAAAGTAAAGTCAATTCGAGTGCATGCTCAAAGTATCTCGTAACACGATCGTAAATCACATGGCATAACAAACGATACCACAAACAAAGCAATTTGACGCGACTTTTTCCATCGGTATAAAACTCGATATAACCAATTTACTCTCGTATATACATCGAATATGCGGAATATACTTGATAAAAAAGGAAAAAGGAAAGAAGGAAAGAAAAAAAAAAAAAAAAAAAAAAAAAAAAAGGAAAGCGCAGCACTTTTTATCCGAATACAGATGCATATCCACCACCACCCACCAGAGATGCTTTTTTGATACGTTTCCATTCACCTCTCTTCTGTACCTTGATACTGATGGGGCAATCCGCTCCTTGGTCTTAAGCTGTCCCATAATGGCGATGCTATACCATTATGTTCTTCGTTCTTTTGAGTTAAGATCGTATTTTTCCTATCGTGCGATGAAATAGCAGTACTACTCCCCGGCCTAACTAAATTATTCGAGTAAGGCAACGATATGGATTTAATTCGTTCGAGCTTGTACGAGAAGCTGCTCGGTTTATCCGCCGAAAGGGACTTTTGAAGCGTGGATAAGGAGCTTTTTGGGCGTTCGCTCGTTAATTTCTGCTCCTCGCTCGTTCCTTGCATCGACTCGTGATTATTTCTTACACGTTGCGGTGAGTACGCTGGCGAGGTGTTTAGTGACGAAGATTTCTGTGGTACACCGGTCGTTTCACGAAGGGTGTCCCCATGCTGTTAGTGAAATATCGAAAATATGCGTCAGTACGGCTAATGCGAATTCACGGAATAGCTAGAAATCGATGTTAGCTAAATGGATACACGATTACACGTTAACGTTTGCTTCTTTTCTTTCTCTTTTTTTTTTTCTTCTTTTTTTTTTCTTCTTTTTTTTTTTCTTAACGCAACATGTAATCGATCGCAGCAGAGTTAATGATAATTACGAGATATACGTATTGTATTGTTGGTTAACCACGTGTCTACTTCTTCACGAATGAAATATCCTAGATTAGGCGAGCCTAATTTTACATACTTTTATGTGCTGTGGTAGCTTGTAAAGTTCCTCCTTCGGTTCGA